>NC_069781.1:160927868-161230898 GCF_027406575.1 Nycticebus coucang
AGCCCTTTCTCCCTTAATCAGGGTTATATATTTCTTAGGAATTGACAACATGGCACAGAATGAAAGGGGCTAAAGGTTATTCTTTAAAAGGTTGACTTTAACTAAACACACGTGTATGGCCAAAGATGAATTTATGTGAGAGATGGTCTGATAAAAAAATGGCAGAAACTCCAACTTATCTTATGTATACCTATCATATTATTAAATACAGAACAGTTAATTAAAATAATTGAGACAACTCAAATAAGAAGACAAACTGAGCCAGGTTGTAGCAAAGGAGTTCACCCTAAATATTTCTCCACACTATTTGAGACCACCCAATTAAACTGAAACCCAAAGAAGAGATATAATTACTAAACTTCCTTTGTCCTATATTTGGAAGTATATGTTGCTGTGAGTATTCAACACATGAGTTTAGGTTGCTATTTGAAATGAAACTTACAAAGTTATAATCATTAACACTTAACAGAAAAAAAAAATTGTTGACCAAAGTGATCCCCAATATTAATTAGTAGATGTGAAAATGTTTTAAAGTCTGTCTGGTGAACAGTCTTTCTAGAAAGGGGAGAGTGAATGTTTATTATAGAGAAATTTGGTAGGATTTTTCCCAGTATATCCATTTCCTACGAAATCCTTGATCAATTAGATATGTCTATGTAAATTTTAATAATAGCAGTATATAATGTCAAGGAAATAAATGTACTTGCTCAAGTCCACTGAGATTTGGATTTGAGACAAACTGTATATGATTTCTCCATATACAGCAGCTGTGGTTATAAGAAAACATCCGCTTCTAGTCCAATTCTTTAAATTTTTCTCCTGATTTTTCCCTCCTCTAATATCTTTGTATTCTTATCATTAAAAGGAGAACAAAGAAAGAAGAGAAATAAAAACTCACCCCATAAGTGCTAGGCCTCCTTCTTTACTCCATTGAAGCTGATGAGATAGGACAACCAATTATTTCAAGACACACTAAGATCACGTTTTAAAAAAGAAGCAGGAGAATTTCAGGATTTCATGCTGGCACCCTGGCAAGTCAGTCAGTAGGATTAACCCCTGAGCATTGAGGCCATACTTATGATGACAGCCACAAAGAAAAGAACCCTTTTCCATCAAAGCCCTGAGCGCACACAACAAAGCACTGTATTTAATAGTTAAAGTTTTAAAAACAAAATAAAAACACATAGCTAAGAAGAAAAGTTTAGAAACCAGTACAGATTGTCACTAAAAATATATACAAATTAGAAGCCATGAAATTGTATTTTCTTAATTCATGTTTATCAAAGGTTAGTTCAGGGTCAATCTACTTCAGGGTCAGAGTGGTCTGTAGAAATTCAGATTCCTGGTGTTACCACAAAATACTATACTTCAGAAAATGTGAAATATCTTCTCAGAATATAATCTTTCTTTTGAAGTTCCTAAGGTAATTATTAACAACACGAAAGTATAAAAACCACAACTATAAGTGGAATATCATATTTGGAAGTCACAATTAGAGCAAGGCCTTCTAGCAACAATGGGAATTTGGCCAAATGCTGTACTTTATCATCCATTAATATTGTGTTTAGTCTGAGATTGAATGAACATATAATTCTATGGTGGTTGGTAAAATATATTCTCTTTTGAATTTGCACATAAAAATCTGAAAGCAAATTGGTATTTGACCATGCCACAGGCCACAGCTGGATGTCTGCAGTCTGAGTGATGCTCTAGTAAAACTCACACAAAATATTTGATAAAATTTTATTAAAGTGTAGCTGAGATTAGCGCCTTTTTTGCACACAAAGACGCAGAAGAGAGGTTATTGAAGCTTTGGGCTAAATTCTAAAGGTCAAAAAACACTTCTCTGTTTAAACAAATACAATTTTCTTCGGCAATTCTCTATCTGCTTTCGGGTGATGCCTTTGTTTCACATCATCATGTCACTGAGGAATCATCCTTCCCACTTAAGAATTTGAAAACAGTGCCCCTGTGAACAATGGCAGATGTAGCTTTTATTCCCTTCCTATGACTAATTTTGCTTTTTTTTTTTTTTTTATGTTACTTGACACAAAAAGTTTTGGCGTCCAGGACATAGTATTTTCTTTTAAATGTGTAGAGAAATCAGAAAACCTCAAGCTCTCTTTCCAGCCCTGGAAAAAGCATAGCCCAGAATAATACATTCATTGTTTTACAAAGGAAAAGCATTGATAGTGTCTGAGGAATATAGACTGCTAGAATGAAAATGAGGCAGCAAAGAAAATGGAATGAGAAATAGGTTTGTTTTTGGTCACCCAGAAGCAAAACCTATCACACATTCACACAAACACACCTAAAACCTAGTCGCTACTTCATAAGGATTCTTGACATCAAAATAAAATAAAGATGGAACTTCAGGGGAATAAGACAAAGAAAAGGAGTGGAAATGAAGCTGCCAAGAAAAACAGAACTGATTTTGCAAAGGTCAGTGCTATATAGGATTAGTTTGGACTAAGTCCATACGCCAGTGTAAATTGCAATATATTTCAACACTTCAGAACAAGTATTTCTAGCTACTTTTAATACCAGCTCTGAGCCATGACTATCTAAATAGACAGTGGGCATTAAAGTTCACAGGGCTTGATATTGCCTGTAAAAATGGAGCCCAGCAGAATTTGATTTTATTACCCCCCTTTTATTAGGCCCATAGCCAATGGCGATTAAAGTGTTATGCCATATCTGTCAGCATGCATGGATGCATGGGGATTATTTGTAACAGAATTTAAGTCTTGGAGCCAAGTTCCTCAGCCATCAGTCTAGAATACTAATTCTTTCTTTTTCATCCCCTCTATCAGACCTATTATAGTCACAGTATCATTGGAGGAAATGGGACAAGAATTCAGACTTTTTAATCTAAAACAATAGGGCTTTATGAACAATTAAGGGGTCAAACCCACAGAGGTAGGACTAGCCGATAGCATGGACATTTGTTGTTTCATTATCCTTTCAGAATCCAATTTTCTCTAATACTACCCTGGTCTCCCTTTGGGGAGCCACTATACTGAATCTAATTTAGGTGGTAGGTATTTTCAACATTCTACTTTAAAATTCCAAAATGTCATGGTCTCCCTGAAACCATATATGTGCATCCAAGATGAGAACACATGTCCTCATTCAGCACTCGGATGAAGTCTTTTGAACTTTGAATCTCAATTGAGAAACATGGGGAATTTGAAGTTTGAAGGTCTTATTCATTTCAGCGCTAAAGAGGCTGGGGCCAGAAAGTTCTGCTACTGGAGTTTTGAAGCTATACTGCCCTCTGTATCCTACAATTGCTTCGTTACTGTCCTGTTTAATTGGCCTGCTCCTTAAGCTTTGCTTTGTCTCTTCATCTGTTTCTCAGCTTGAAGCTAATAGTTGTTCCCCTGAATTATGGTTCTGTTACTTGCCTCTGTTCTGATATGAAAGATCCCTATCTGACCAAGACATTACTGAACCACCCTTTGGAAACACATTCATAATTTATTCAATACCTAATTTTAGCCCATTCATTCCTTTAGCCATCAACACTGACTCTAGTTTCTCTAGACAAACTGAACATCTTCCCAACTACAACCTCTTAGCTTTCATTGATTTGAGTCTGCCTCTGTTGGGATTCCATTTGACCGTAAGAAAGAACACAAAACTCTACTGAAATCCCTTAAACAAGTAAAGGATTCATTTATTTTATGTAACAATAAATAATCCTAAAGTACAGAGTCTAGAACAGGTATGGTGACTCAGTCATGTCAGCAAGAGCTAGAGTCCTTCTGTTTTCTTCTACATCCTCAGCACATACCTTTCTTCCCAGGGCTTACCTGCTGCCTGACATCCCCCCAGGGATCCTGCTACACTGAGGTAAGAAGGTGCTTGAACCTGGGAATATTATTACCTTGAAAAAATGACAGTTTACTTAGAAGACAACAAAGAGTATGTCCCTGAGAGATTCTGACTGGCAGTTCAGCCCCACCCAATTCCATCTATTTATAAAGTGACAGGCTTATAAGGAACCTTCTCCTGGCATAGCTCTGATGCCATATTCCTCAAGAGCCTACCCTCTGACCCACCCACACTTCCTGCCAGAGCCTTTTCTGATTTTTATTCTTGCAGTGACCATCTGGTGGACATAAGCAACGGGTCAGCCACTGGAGGCTGAATAGCATCCAGCTGCTGCCACACACATGTACTTCCAATATCCTACTAATATTTCTAGTAACTATAAAAATGTCATATATTTTACATGATTCATTTACATTTCCTGCAATATTAAGTGCATGGGCATCAGAAGTCACAGATCTAGTCTAAATTTAAGGCAGAGATAAGTGAAGTTGAGTAAATTATTGAACCTTCTCCAGGCATCAAATGCAGAATACAAATGCCTACATACAGTAACTAAGAAAATGCCATGAAGGCTAAGTTGAACAGTTTGATGAGAATATTTCAGATTGTATATGAAACCAGCACATTGTACCCCTTGATTGCACTAATGTACACAGCTATGATTTAACAATAAAAATAAACAAATTAATAATTAAAAATAAAATAAAATAAAATGGGGCAAATAATTCCTCCCTGAGGGACACTGCGAGATATAAATATACTATGGCATGGGAAGCATCTAGTACAGGCTGGGTTTGAAATACACTCTTCATTATACATTGTACATGTATATCACATCATTATATTGTATACTTTGAATATATACAATCTTTACTTGTCAATTAAATATTTTAAATACAAAAAAGAAAAAAAGAAACAACTTCCTCAGAGTCATATGATGATTCATATATGTAAAAACTTTCATTCACTTGAGTTAGTTTCATCTGGCTAAATCTACTAATGTATAAAGATTTAAATCTTCCATCATAGTCTACAGAAAGCATTTCTTGGCTTCCTGTGGAGCCATTTGTGCCTGTACTTGAAAATAAGTCTTTGTATTTCTAGCTCCAGAACAAGACTTTGAGCCTTACACAGATTCAATATTCATCCACAGCATTTAACATAATGTCTGGTACATTATGGTTATTCTATGAATGTCTGTTTGAACATAAACAACCTATTCACAAATCTTTTGTTGATAATAATACACTAAGCCTCAGTTTATTCAGTTATAAATGAATAAGAAAAAAGTCCCGTAGTATTGTTGTGAAGATTACATAAAAAACAAACTGCATGTAAAATTTGAAGAACAGTGTCTGGGCTCAGTTAATCCCTGCTTTCTTTTAGCTTTAATTTTTAAGTCAATATACCAAATTCATTAAAATTATAAATGCCTTTTAGCCATTTAGTCTTCTCACTTAAATGTTCAGGCATATCACTTATAAAACACATCCATTTAACAAATATGTTTGGTTCTAAAATACTTAACACTAATGACATGGATACTTTTAGAGGTTTCAAGGTCACAAATACTTAAAATATGGCTTCCACATAAGGCTATAAAAACTCTGCATGGAATGACTTAGCCATTGATAGGCCCATTTATTCCTGAAAAAGTTCATAAGATCTGAAATTAGTGGACACAGGAAGATTAACCCTGTAAAAGTTTACTTCCATTTTAAAGAATTCAGAAATTTTAAACATAACTCAAAATGCATGTAAATAAACACGCAGATATTTTAAATGACCTTTTTCTTCATGTCCTCTCTAAAATTTTAGTATAAAAAAATTGGAACTTATTAATTCCTTAGATCTCCTTCCAAGTACAAGTAATTAATTTAGTTAAGGTTGTTCAGTCCACTCCTTTTATCTTTCAAACTTTTTGAAAATTTTACCTCTCTATCTTGAATAATGACAAAAATCTAGTAGGTCATGTGGTTTTGGCAAATTCTGACTTTTTTCTCACTGTAAAATATTTATATTTTTAACCCAATACTTCCAAATTTAAGAACTGGTTCTAAGATAAATATTACAGACACATATACAGATTTGTATTTGAAAATTTTCTTTGTAAATGCAATTTGGTTGTATTGATTTCTTTAACTTTAATATGTACATACTACTTGGAGAATTTTTGAGTAATTTCTTAGAGCACAAGTTAATCACTATGCAAACACTTAAATTTATACTATTAAATATTTTTATGATTTGGAGAAAGGTTTATAAGATATTGAAGTGAAAAAGGAAGATAGAAATTGCTTACCAATTCAATTATACTGTATATGCCAATTTTATAGCAAAGGAAAATACTATATAGAGATATTATACTATACTGTCAATAGTGATTGTAATTGGTTAGTTGATAGGACTATGGTTGCTATACATTTTTATATGCATTTTTGATTTTGTACAACGAACATGTGTAAATTACTTTACACATACAAAGGAAATATTTTTTAATGACGCTAACTGGTTATGTTGATAAGGAAAACATTTAAATAAATTTTCTTTTTCCTTTGGGAGAATATATATAGTTGGTAAAAGTGAAGAGCAGCTTCTCTGTTATAGGCTGATCAATGTTCAAGCAACGGTAGTTCAAACTATATCTAGACTGAATACAATATAGATCTAAATTCCATGATTATTTTCCACAACTAGGTTTCCAAAAAATTTTTTTGGTATGCACATTTATAAGATAAACTATATTTTGTCTTGTTAATTGCTATGTTAAAGATTATTTACTAGAATGAATAGATTTTATACTTAACAGTACCAGCAATTATTTTCTGTTTGTAGAAATCAATTGCTATTTTTATATCAATTCTGAAGCAGCACCTACCCTGCAGAGATCTTTAATTGCTCTTTTTTACAACTCTTCCTCTAACACACTAGATTTCATTTTCATGCTGGAGTTTTGTTGTGCAATCTCAAGTGGCCTTTTGCCATGGCCATTACTTTCCACTTTTACTCATTTCTCTATTTCTGATTTTATTCCTTCTGACTTGATTTCTTGCTGCTCCTGACACCTGCTCCAGCCTGATAAACTGACAGCTACAATTGTAAATCTTGCCCGATGCTTTCTTTTCCCTATGATGGAAAAAACATGTTCCGATGGGTTATAACACTTTAGCAAACATCAGGAATCCTGTCCCTTTGACTTTGGAACTCAGTTGTTTAGACAAAGACATGTTGCTCCCAGTGTCTGGTAAGGCTTGCCCTGTATTCCCCTACCCCCTTTAAGCAGGCTGACTTTGACCTCTCCAACAAGCTCACTTCAAGTGACATCTCCTCAAGGTAACAGCCTGGATGCCTTCCTTGGTAACATTCCTAGATCTCTACAAAGGCCAAGTTGTGTGGTCAGCTCTGTTTTCCTGTCAGTCCCTGTGCTACCTTCCATCAGAGCCCTAGCCTAGCTATAATTATCTTTCATTATTTGTTTGTTTCACAGTGTTCTTCACACTTCACAACACAATGTATTCTCTTTTTATCCACTTCATACACAGGAAATTCTCAGTAAGTACTTAGGAAGTAAATGGCCAATGAATGAAATAAGCTTAGTAGGCAAAGATAAAGGGAAACTGACCCCAGGAGATATACTTTTAAATAAAGGACTCAAATTTGATAAGGCAAAATCTAATTCTGACTACTAAAAAAAAAGCAGTCATGCAAATGAAATGTCTAAAAGTATGCCTGTGTGTATGCAGATCCCTGTACACTTCCTGTACACAGCGACATCCTCCTTGGCAGAGCACCTGCATTGGACTCTGACATTGCCCATGAATATTCTGATTATAAAATCCCAGCTTTTAGGAACCAGATGTCCTTAGCAGATTTTATTCAATTTAAGATTTCGATTTAGTTCTCCTTTGAAAGTTCAGTGCTGAATTATCATGGATATTTCTAGCTGGGGGTATTCAAGGTCTATAATTTATTTGGGGATGAAGGACACCATTTGGTATAGAGAGGAAGTTCTTGATTTCAAGTTTTATGAAACATTATTACCTGTTTCTTTGCTCCTTTCTTTTTCCTTTATGATCAAGACAAATGTTCAAGTGAGTCTGACACTTTTTTTTCCTTTCTTCTTGCCACAAAATTCTTATTTTCCCTGTGAAAACTGACCAGCTTTCTCTTCAATAATGTACATGTGGCAGGCCCATATATTAACATGCTTCCTGCAGTAAACAGGCCCAGGATGCTATAACTGGGACTCCATTTTCTAGGTTGTATTGCAGATGAGATTTTCATTGTACATACGCATCATTTAAAAATAAATATGTGAGGGGTTTTATTGTAATAGAGTTAGTGCAAGGTTATTAAATAGAATTGGCAATAGAAAACTAGGAATGAGTAAAACATACACACTCATAGCTCTACAATGCAAATTCAATTATTAATATTTTGAAGTTATTTATTTTTAGTTTCTTTATGCAGGTTTATATTCTTGACAGTATGTTATACATAAATTTGGAATTTATCTTACCTATTACTACCATACTGCTTGAGTTCAAATTTCAACTTGGCTTTGGCTACCTGAATGACTTTATTAATTTTCTTAAGTTCTATTAGCTATCTTTGACTCTGCTTTCTTATCTGTAAAATAGGGGTCATAGTGACTATCTCACAGATGTTTAGTTCAGGAGGCAACCAAAGTAAAATATTTAAAATAACTCTTTATAGTGAAAATGACAGCAATGAATATGAGATGATGATGATGGTGATGACTTAGAACCATGAATGCTTTTTAAGTACCATATACAGCATTAGACAAATTTTTCCTCCTCAGAAGATGGAAGATAGTATAATGTTGACTTCCATGGAAGTTACAATCTGGTAGTGGTCTTGCTACTTTGATCTGTTTAACCTTGATACCTGTTTCCCCGAAAATAAGACAGTGTCTTATTTTAAGGTGTGCTCCCAAAGATGCGCTAGGTCTCATTTTCAGGGGATGTCTTATCTTTCCTGTAAGTAGGTCTTATTTTCGGAAGATGTCTTATTTTCGGGAAAATAGGGTAATTCACTTCACTACTTTTCACATCATTGCCCAAAATATTTTAATAAGGGTGCTAAAAAGATGATTGCTAATGACTTTCTGTGCTCTATGCCCAAATATATCAATTCCTAATCACAAAAGATTCTATAAATTATACCCCAAACAGAAAAGATAGAAAAGATACAAAAAAAATGATGTTTCAGTAGGTAATGAATTGGTCCTGGGTGAAAGAAGCATTGGGTTTATAAACACAAGTGTCTCTTGCTTTGTAAGGGATTTAATCCCAGATAATCTCTCTGCTATAGCTCACTATTTGGAACATTTCAATCAAGTATTTAATTTATTTAATGGAATCGGTTACATTTCAGACAAGGCACTTGTTATAACGAGGGAAGAAAAGGCATCACAGTTAAATAGAGGGAGAAAGGAGTTAAATTAGTGGGAAAAAAGACTAAGAGAAATTCTGTAAGTTAAAGATTGAAGGGAAAAAGGGACACAAAATAAGAAGAAAAACAGACTGCATCTTTAGTGTACATACATCTATGTTACTACAAAAGGGAAGGTGACCAAGGAAAGCACAGCAAAAAGTTTTCAGGGGTGTAACGCAGGTGGTAATGTAACTACCCGAGCAACTCAGTCGGAGGGCATATGTAAGACACCATCATGATGAAAAAGGGAATGCCAAAGAAGCAAACTCATGTAAGGAGGACCAGTGCATTTCAGGGTTGTTCTGCATGAATCCAGAGTTTGGAAGCTTGTTGGAAAGTACTTCAGCAGTCTGTAGTTAAGCTCACAAGAAAAACAGTTTTTGTTCATTATTAAACTGAGACTTTGTGCACTGCAAGTATTTTGTTTCTTCTTCTTTTTTTAAATTATATTCACCTCATATGCCCTAAGCATTTTTTTATTAAGTCTTTTGTGCATAGATCATAAATACATTTTCATTGTGTTGATTATTTGTACAAATTGGAGTGCTTACATCATATTAATCAACATAGCTTTCACCTCATTTACCCAATTATAGCATTAGGACATTTGTGTTCTACACATGATAGATCCAACTTGTACTTGCAATGTGCTCCATAGTTGTGGTCCACCTACTATCTCCTACTATCCCTCCCACCCACTCTCCTCCCTTCTCCCTCCCCTTCTTTCCTTCATCCTAGGCTAAAGTTGTGTTTCATTTTTCATATGTAAGTGTGAGTGATTATAAATTGGTTTCACAGTAGTACTGAGTACATTGGATACTTTTTTTCCATTCCAGAGATACTTTACTAAGAAGAATATTTTCCAGCTCCATCCATGTAAACATAAAAGAGGTAAAGTCTCTATTTTTTTTTTTTACTGCTGCATTCTTCTTTTTATGATTCATGTCTTGTTATTTTAAGAAGTTCTAGAAACTTCTATCTATCTTCTATAATTACAGGCATAGTGTCTGACAGCAAACACCCTGAATTCTGTGAGTGGGAACCAGGGCATTTCTTGTGTCCGTTTCCCTGTGAAACTTATCCTAAATCTCAGCAATCTTAGCTTTTCTGATTTACATTGTGCTTCTGGTCCTTACTAGTACAGGCAAGGTTAGCTAAAGAATTTGGGCCTCGTTGTTAGTAATATAAAGGGAATTACTTGGTAATTTAAATTAAAATTAAATTACTTGGTAACCATTATATCTCCTTTTGTCTAATATATTACTGAAATATATCAAACATACATAGAGGCACAAATAAAAATTATGCCCCTCAAACATGACACATATATTCATGTTACCAATCCAATCAAGAAAGGGAACAGTGCTTGAACTATAGTCCCCCTCCTACTCAAACGTCCATCACTGTCACTCATCTCTAAAGGATTAACTACTACTACTCCTAAAATACATAATTTCTTATTATTTTGTAACTTAATATAAATGAAAATACATAACATGTTAGTGTATGTGTGTTCATGTGTGCGGCTAATTTTGCTTAATACTACAAATGTGAAATGCATCTTCGTTTTCATGCAGATGAAGTTCATTTATTCTGATTAAATTGTTTGAATATACCTTAATTGATTTATTTATTCCCTTCCTGATGTAAATAGTTAGGTCATTGCCAATTCCAGGCTTTAATGAATCTTGCTTATACATGTGTTCTTCTTATATACAAAATTCTCACATGCTTCTTTTAAGGATCATATGTATGCATTTTTGTTGATAATGTAGCGAGAACTGTACTTGCTTGGTTACATGGGGATGAACTTATATCTACTTTATTAAAAACTGCCTATTTTCCAATAATAATACCTCCATTTACATCCTAACAACCATTGTGTGAGTATTCCAGTTGCTACACATTCTTGGTAGCAACTTGGTATTAACTTTTTTTTTCTTCATTTGTATATATTTGAATGTTGGTAAAATTAAAGAAATTAAAAATTAGAAATAATATCATAAAACTTTTATTCTGTTTTATCTTTAGATAAGACCATTATTATGTATATAAAAACATTCAAAAGAACCAATAATTAAATTGTTAGAATTAATAAATGAATATAACAAGGTTGATACATAAAAGGTCAACCACAGCACTTAAAAAATAAAATTGAAAAATGGAATTTGCAACAGCAATTAAAATATCAACTATCTCAGAATATATCTAAATGGAAGCAAGACTTTTTAGTAGAAAAGAATAAGACAGTATTCTTTCTATGACTGATGTCTTGAAAAAATTTTTAATGCTTTTTAGTAATTACTTCTTTAGTAATGCATTAGTAATGCTTTAATAAAGCATTAGTACTTTAATAAGTACTAATAATACTTTACTTTTTAAAATAATTTTTAAAACTAAATAAATGTATGGATGGCACTGGTCATTGCACAACATTATGGATGTGCCTAACACCACTAAATTATACACATAAAAGTAAGTACAATGGTAAATTTTATGTTATGCATAATTTACCACAATTTAAATAAATAATTAGAGAGAGAAAATTTCTCTCTTTGTGTGTGTGTCTTGTAAAAATCCAGTCATCTCATATTTGCAATTACCATCAAATATCAATCAAGTTTAAACAGAGTTTTTGGATCAGTAATTCTGTAATATATATAAAAATGAAAAGAGTAGGGATATAACAAATCAGGAGAACTTAAATGAATATTAAAAATAGTTAAAAAAGCATAGTGGCATTTAGAGTATTCATAGTAATATGATAACTAAGTCACTACAATGTGGGTACAAAGATAAATAAATACATTAAAAATTAGAAAATATAGGCTCATGGCCTCACATATATAGACACTTGACTCTTGAAATATCCAAATGTAGTTCACCTGGAGAATACAGTAGAATATGTATAAGTTGACCACCTAAGGGACTATAACATAAAGAGGTGGTCAACATAAGGAACTAGGCCTACTGTACATTGAGTGTATGTGGTACATGTCTGGTCTCTGAATATTAGGTCAACTTAAGGAGATGATCAACGTGAGGAAGTGATTAACTATGGAAGTTCCACTGTAATTCCTTATAAAGATGAATTGTATAGGTAATTGATAGCAAAGTAAATTTAGTAAACACTTAGCAATAAGAAAAATGTTGTCACTCATGTCATGGCAATGTGATTTGAGAAAAGGTATCTTATCTATAAGTTCTGTTTTTTTAGAAATATCCTGTAAAATAGAAAATCCATTGGATTAGAAATACAGATGTCTATTTTGTCTTACATTGGAAAATGAGCTGTTTTGGGGATAAGTGACTTAATTTCTCAGGAAATCTATAGAAACCTACAAATCTACAGAAATTTCTCAGGAAATCTACAGAAATCTACAAAATCTACAAATCTACTGAAATTATTTGTTATATATTATAGAATATCCCTAAAGACTCCACCAGCTTCAAGAAGCTTATGACTTTAAAAATTTACTTGGAAAGTGAATTTAAATCCTTCAAAAAAATTGACCTCCTAAAGATTGTACAGGTATCCAAGGTTTACATAGGTTGCTGACACTGGATCAAATAACAAAAAAGTTTTAGAAAAATCTTAGAGTCAATAATCAAGCTCAACCTTGAACTCATTATAGACAAGTCCCGCAACCTCATGTTGCCATGAACAAGCAAGATGCCTGCCACAAATAGCCACTCAATTACTAATTACAAATAAATCAATTCATCTAGTTTAACCCTCAGTATAACAGCCTCAGCTCTAGCTTTCCTGACATGTAGTTTTCCTTCTCAATAACTATGATCAAAGAGAAGTTTGAATGTCAATGCATCCATGAACTTGAAAATATAATATAGTTAGCTGATCAACATATTAATTACTGTAATCATTAACATGGTATGTATCAGTGAACTTGTTAAATGTGTCTTTCATATTTTTGTTTAAAAGAAGATTCTTTTCAATAAAACTTGGATAGCTTGGATATGGAATTGCTAAATGAAGAAAACAAAGGATATATTTGCACTACACTCATATTTCCAATATGCATAAAAATCAAGTTGTGTATGTGCTGTTTTCATCTGATTTTTAATGGCTCAGAATTCTTTAATTATTGGCAGACCCTCCTGTTCTGTTGGCATGACTAGAGCTCTTAAGGATGCTACTGAAGTCATCTTGCAGGGATTGAATTTTTAAAACCCTGCCTATATGAGTACCATGGGATGATACACTAAGGCTGATGCTCTTTCTACCACTGTGGAAAAAGGTAAATAGTCTTCTTCAAGGAACTGTCAGAGAAAACTACAGAGTATTTTTTTTTATTGTTGTTGTTAGTTTTTCTTTTTCCATTACACGCTGAAAATAAATTAAAAAAATCCAATCTTTGTTCATTTAAATGTATCTCAAATGATTACTCATCCCATAAGAACATAAAGATTATGTTTAAAAAAGTTGAAAAAGACAAAAAACAAATTCAGAAAGTCATATGAATAATATAACTACATCTGTGTTTTATCAATAAAACTTGATGAGGCAGAAATTGTATTTTCTCCCGGAGGCACTGAAACTGGTATACTCATAATGCTATGATTGTATTCCTGGTATCATGAATGAGGTTAAAAACTATATCTAAAGCATTATTCCCAGCATCCAGAATACTAATGTACCAGCAGGGGGTTATCTCTTCTGGGCTGCAAGGATTAAATCTGGGAAAATGAGAAGAATGTGGGATAATTAATCTAATTCAGACACCTGAAAACTTTTATAAAATAAACACTACCTAAATAAGTAAACTTTCTTTTCTCCTAGAGAAGTTTATTCTGTTCCTTAAACTTGATAATGCATATGTAGTCTGATCTATAGCAACAAGTGTTAAACTGCAGTTCAAGGACAACCTATATCAGATTCTTCTGAAAGGTAATTAAAATGCAGATTCCCTAACCACACCTGTAAAAGTAATGATTCAGCATCTCTAGAAAGGGCTTAGATATTTGAAATTTTAACTAGCTTCTATGGTGAAACTGCTATGTACAGTGGTACTGTAAAGAAGGTAAAATATTCCTCTACACCACTGGTTCTTAAACTTTGTCATGCACTACAATTACCTGGATGGCTGCGCTGGTGAAAATGCATATTGATGGTGCCATCCCAGAGTTTCTGATTTGTCCTGTCTAGGGTTAAGTCTGGAAATCTACATTTCTAACAAATTCAGTTTTCAGCATCAGATGAGGC
Organism: Nycticebus coucang; assembly: GCF_027406575.1. Taxonomy (NCBI): domain Eukaryota; kingdom Metazoa; phylum Chordata; class Mammalia; order Primates; family Lorisidae; genus Nycticebus; species Nycticebus coucang. The sequence goes on from NC_069781.1 coordinate 160,942,387, forward strand.
TCATGTTACTAGCCGAAGAAAAAAAATCACCTGAAGATTTTGTTAAAACAAAGATTCCAAGACCCTACTTCCAATTTGACTCAGTAAGTCTGGAGTAGGGCTTGATAATTTATATTTCTAACAAGTTTTCAACTGTTGATCTCGGCTGCTTGTCTGAAGCCCACAATTTGAGGAACATCAATTTAAACAATCTTGAATTTTATTAAGCATTTGAGTCATACAATTGCATTAGTTACTTTTTTACTGATTTGTCTATAAGTTTCCAGTTCCTAAAATAAGATGAAATATACTAAGAGAAAAAGTTTGTCTCTAATTCTATTAACAGGAGATAAGGAATGAATAAATTGTGTTTTGTAGGGCAATACCATGGTTAGCCATATCGAAACCCCCTAATTATATAATTAGAAAACTTAATCTCTTTCAACTTCTTCCTAACTAACTACTAGTCCTGGAGTCCAGTTGTAATTGTGTGATTTGCCATTCTACTGGTTGGAGTTGGCAGAAAGAATGCCAGTTTAATCAATCAAACCTATTGGTTTAGTTGCTATCACAAATGAAGCTTTGTCTAGGAGTGATTTGGGAGACTGACCAGCAAGATGCATGATGAAAGTTGGGAAATTTAAAATGAAACAAATTAAAATAAAATATATTCAAATCATGATTGCTTCTATAAGACAAATATGTGATTAAAATATTACATGACTCAAGTTAAATAATACTTCATTTTGTTAAGAATAATCTCTTGTGTTGTATTTAAAATAACAACAATTAAGAGCTAACTGAAGGCAAATAATATATAATTAAGAAATGTTTTGAGGGAAAAGAATTTCACAAATTAAGCAGCTTAGACATTAATCACAGGAATGTACTTTAAGATACGTTCCTAAATGTTTCTAACTCAAATGTGAAAACTGGACAATAATGAAAAATGGCAAGCAAATAATATAGCACATGACATATATGTTATTTCTGAAATATTAGCAACTAAAAGAAGCTATCAGTAATAATAAAATAGTAAATAACAATAAAGTAATAAAACCATAAGTGTCACTGAAGATGATATATTATCCACGTACAAGTGCAATGTGTGTGTATATATATACATGTGTTAGATGTACTATATACATATTCCATAGTTAGTATTTATTTTCCCTTTTTAGTCACTCTCCAGCACATTAAGCACATATTGTTAGAATTGCCTGGTTGTCAATACTGTTTTTATTTCTATTTTTATTTATTGCATGAGAAATAAATCCAAAATTGACCTACAAATTATTTTTAACATGGTTTAGGAAATTTGCCATGGGCCAAAATAACTTTTTAATGTTTTAGTTACTCTACTTCTCAAAACTGAACTACTATGATTCTTGTCACTAACAAATAATATTATTTATATCTTTTTTTTTCCTAGCAGTTTTCAGAATAAAGGGAATCTCCCTACACACACATGGCAAGCATGAAAGTGTAGCTCTGGTTTTATAATGAACTTCAAGAATGAAGATAGATTACAAATATACTTATGCAAAGGCCAATGAACAAAACATAACTTGTGACAGTTTAACCTAGTTTCAGTTATCAATAAACAAGGTGGAAAAAAATTCCATATGAGGTGCAATTCGAAATTTTAGTTAACTAACAGAATAAGTTTCATGAATGAGTGTACCGTGAAAGAGTGGCAGGCTAACATATGGATCATCTGGTAGCTTATTACAAGAATTATGATTGGCCCTTAATATATTACCGAAGTTTGTTTTCAGAATGATAATCAACAAAACAAACCTCTGGGAAGCAGCAAATTCTATTTCTCGATTTGAAAGCATATTTACTACAAAGGTTATGAAGAGTATTAAAGGAGCTACTACCTGGAAAGTGATTAACACTGCCAGACATAGAAGAGGTGTGTGGTATGTGCTCATTAATAGTGTTGTAAGACTTTTACTCTGACTTTCCTCATACTCCTTCACTGCCTCCCCTTCCTCTCCCTCCCTCCGTATATATACACACAAACTTTGTAATTTATATACAGAGGTATTGTTTATAACATATGGGATAAAAGAGTTATATTTCCGTACTTTTAATGAGAGCAATTTAATAGAGAGGATGGGGATTAAAGAAATTCTAATTCATGGGCTTTGAAAATGTATTTCTGAAATGATATGGATATTTACTCTCTTTGTACAAAATGATATGGATATTTACTCTCTTTGTACAAAATACTGTATTTATATCAATTATTATCCTTTGTTTATATCTAAACTGGTTTGAATAATACTTTCCCTGTCACAGGTGATACAAATGTGTACCTATAAAGTGAATGGGATAAGTTTAAAACTCTGTTTCACCAACTTCTAGGCATATAATGATGTTCTGGAAATCATTATATGACTGTAAATATATTTGCCAGCACGCATTTTAATTACGTTAAAACAAATGTCATTGATGACATTAATTGTATGAATTCAAGCATACTTACATGTGTATAAAATAGTAGGATATTTCAATCATTGTCAATTTTGTATAGTAATATGAAATGACATTATTTTTTTGGCAACTATCATATTTCTGAAATCTTTTCCTGAAATGCATCATAATTCTTGTAAGGGCAGGTAAAATTGGAAAAGAAAAAAAAAAAAAGGAAATTATGAAACCTGGTGACTAAAGATGGGTTTTCAAATGCCAATTGTCAGAGATAAAATTTTAGAAGATTATGATAATATTGATCGGTTGCTTTGAGATAATGTTATCTTGCATCAATAGCAATAAAAGATGGGTGAGGAATGATTAGATACTCCATGACGGGAGACTGTCTTGGGAAATGTGTATACAGATCCATTTTTAATTTTGGAGATTCTGTAATCCATTTTTATTTCAGCTCATGATATGCTGATAGTGGTTTGAAGGAAAAATGCTATTAAGATTACTTGTTTATACAATTTTCTGCAGTAAATGAATTGAACTTTCCATTCGTTTGATTTGTGATGACATTTGTCATATTTTCTTAGGACCATAATCCAAATTTTAAGAAACTTCTGGCATGAGGTGTAAATGAAAAAATATAATAATGAAAACTTGTTTTAAGAGTAATTCTTGATAGATATCATTATTTCACTTTTATTTACCTAAAGTCTTCAAAAACACTTTTCCAAATAGCTTTTTTAAAAAGCTAAGATATAAGCAGTTGTTACTGGCATAAATACCTCGTAACACTATTGCTTTATTTTTTCTGAAATCAAAAATTTCTAGCAGATAAAATGTAGCTTGCCCATATCAAGGAGCTTACTTCATATTTTGCAATGGGTAAATCCAAATCTCTTTGTTTCAGATTAATGATCTCTAGAATACTGTATTTATTATTCTGAAATATAGTAGTTTACTGTAATGATTAGTGACGATGATGATGATAATATAATGATGGCTTAAAGGCTATTATAAATCTTTCTCTTAGAAAGTAGGATGTATCACTAGTGACAAAAACAAAATAATAAACAATTAACACAATCTGCCATGTCTGGCAGTATCTTCTGGAAAATAATACATCTTTTTTTTTTCCTTACCTCGCTTCTCTCTCTGGATTTCTTTCAATTCCATGAGTCTCTAGTCTTTGTTCAGGTGGCTGCTTCTTATTTTGTGTGATAGGAAGTGGGATGCTAGTGAATGCTGAAGGACTCATCTTTAGGGGAGAGTAAGGCGGGGAATTTTCTCTGTAAAGCAGTTGCCAAGGCTGTGATGTAACTACTTCTGACACGGCCACTTCAAACCTACCACTCACAAGCCATTCACAAAATATTAACAATTAGCTTCTAGGAATCAGGATGAACTGGCTCTACATATTACTCTCAGGTTATTACATTTTTCATCTTTGTTAGCTCTTTAGATCACCATTTCAGAAACTACTCCCATTTCCACAGCAGTGTTTAAATGATGGGTTTTCTTTTTCTAGTGACCAGTCTTTGTTACCTAATTATATTTGCTCTTCCTTATCATTTTTAAAATAACAACATAAAGCATTTATTGAAATAACAGATTAGTTCCCTTAAAAAATATGTTGAACCTAAAAAAACTTACAAAAGCATCCGTCTATTCAAATGTTATTTACTGACACACACACACACACACACACACGCAACTCTGGAGATCCAATGGCTAGCAAAAGACAAGATTACTGACTTCATGTAGCCTATATATTATTGAATAAAAAAATTAATAAAAACATGCAAAGAAAATATTTAAAAGTTAACTGCATATGTGCTTTAGAAGAGATTTACACGATTAAAAAAGTTAGCAAGAACACAGAAGTCTGCACATAAACTGAGATTTGAGCTGAAATTGGAAGAAAATATAAGACATAACCAAGAAAAAGGGAGTGGAGGGAGCATTTCATGTATAAGAATGATGTAGGCAAGTAGCAGAGGTACGTTAGTATCACCCCAAACCCCCAGATGGCAAAGAACATGAAATTTTTTAACAAGTGAAAAAATGTCATTAGGTATGATTAGAAAAACTCTAATATTTCAAGCCTTTTCCTTTGCCACACTGTAGTACATAATGCAATTTGATGGTACCAGTCATTGCCAGGCATACATAGCTGGAATTATAATTAACTGTATTTAGAATTTGGGATTTTTTAATTATCATTTATTTAGTGTACCTTTTTAGTATTAAAACACCTTCTGGGGGCAAGACATGATTGCAAAAGGCACTTTACCTAACAAATGCAATCAGTGTAACCTGGCTTATTGTACCCTCAATGAATCCCCAACAATAAAAAAAAAAAAAACTCAATTAAAATATCCCTTTGAAAACAAACATCAAATATGAATCAATGACCATAGGAATAAATGGTAAGAAAAAAATTTCTCATTAAAAACTTAAATGGGAAGTGCTTTCAAAAAATGAATTTGATGAAATACCAGAAGATTTTTGAGACACATATAGAGACCTATCTGACAAATCTTGCTACCTTACAACTTGCTATAGCTTTCTATAAGAAAGTAATGGCCAAGGCAAAGCAACCCTTCCATTTCTTCTTGATTACAGTTAATTTATATCACTGTGGTTAATTATTAAAAAGGAGAATGAAATTATGTAACTACAGAGCTATCCAAGGAAAGCCATATTTTCCCCAAATCTGTATTATTATTTAGCTTCTTCTTGTTAATTCCTAGGCTTACACAGCCAAATCCATTTATACACACAAATCCAGAGACACCTATATACCTACCTAGACAGAAAATGATAGAAACTAATACATTTATTAATGGATATCTGACCATGTGACCAACATTATTCTAAGCATCTATATATATCTTATAATAAATACAGAATCATACTTCTATTCCACAGTTAAAATAACATCTAAGGATAAAAGTGGATAAAGAATTATGTGAGAAATTAGGATGCTAGAACAGGAAGATTCCCAATTGGGAGACTGGAACTATGATATTGCACTATAGTAAGAAAATACATTTGGCCCCATTTTCTAAAACCCTTGAAATCTCAGAAGTGGAATCTTTTTGTATGCAGAGATGACTGGTAGTTGGAAGCTTCTGGATGGGGATTTACTCCCTAATTTCCAGGGAGAGGAGAAGTGTTGAAGGTGGAGTCGATCACCATAGATGATGACCTAATAAATCATGCCTCCATAATGAAGCCTCCATAAAAATGTATGAGAGTAGCTTTTGGAGAGCTTTTGTTGCTTTTGTTGATGAGCATGGGGAGGTTTCTGGAGGGTTGTGCTCCTGTAAAGGGAAAGGAAGCTCCTACCACTTCCCCCAGACCTTAACCTACTCCTCTCTTCCACATGGGTATTCTTGAGTTATAGCTTTTGTAAAAGTTATATCTTTTGTAAAAGTCCAGGAAGTAATCTTTTTCTCTGAGTTCTGTGAGTCACCCTAGCAAATGATCCTTCTGTTTGTAGCCAAGTTGGATAGAAGTTGTGGGCAATATCGGACCGACAACTTTCAGTCGGCATTTGAAATAGGAAGCAATCTTATGAGACCAAGCCCTTAAGTTTTGAAATCTTATGCCCTCTCTAGGTAGTTAGTGTCTAAATTGAATTGCATTGTAGGACACTCAAAGTGTGTCAGAGAATTGCTTACTAAGAGAAAAATCCATACATCTGGTAACAGAAATGTTTCGTGTTATGTTGAGAGTTAACTAGGAGAAATCTATTTGCTTTCTACCTACCATTCAGGAGCAAATCCCAAAATTTTATAACTGATAGAACAGGAAATCAATCTCAGTCTGTTTACTTAGTGATTAAAAAAAAAAAAAACAACCTTTGAGTGAGGAAATAAAAAAACAAAAATGGGTAACCATACTCATAGACTTAGTTTGAAAATAGAAAGGATATTAAAGAGTGAAATTGTGGGGATTTTATGTAATTCTTTTTGTAATTTAGCAACATAAACTAATCTGCAGAAGAGAATTAGTTATTCAAATATTCAAGAAAAGACAAAGTTTAGAATACAGTTTCTAAACTGAAGATCAAGCAAAAAGTTGCATATAGCATTGGCGGTAAATAGATACTAGTTTGACAGATCTCAGGAGGTATCTTCTCCTAGGACCTATTATAATCAAAAATTACATGCAGTTTCCTTTGCTTGGGTTTTCTTGTTTACATTAACTACTGGGACTCTTTTAGAGCTTAAATATTACAAGGTGAACGGAGTCTTGCTGACTATAGTAACACAATGTATGCACAGCAACTTTTTTTAATTTATTTTTTATTGTTAAATCATAGCTGTGTACATTTGTGCAATCAAGGGGTACAATGTGCTGGTTTCATATACAATCTGAAATTTTCTCATCAAACTGTTCAACATAGCCTTCATGGCATTTTCTTAGTTATTGTATGTAGACATTTGTATTCTGCATTTAGTAGGTTTCACCCATTACCCTCCCTCCACCCTGACTTCCCCCCTCCTTTCCCCTCCCTTGGCCCTTTCCCCATATTCTTGTGCTATAGTTGGGTTATAGCCTTCATATGAAAGCCATAAATTAGCTTCATAGTAGGGCTGAGTACATTGGATACTTTACTTCCATTCCTGAGATACTTTGCTAAGAAGAATATGTTTCAGCTCCATCCATGTAAGGATGAAAGAGGTAAAGTCTCCATCTTTCTTTAAGGCTGCAACATATTCCATGGTATACATGTACCACTATTTGCTAGTCCATTCGAGGGTCGATGGGCACTTGGGCTTCTTCCATGACTTAGCAATTATGAATTGGGCTGCAATAAACATTCTGGTACAGATGTCTTTGTTATATTGTGATTTTTGGTCTTCTGGGTATAAACCTAGTAAAGGAATTATAGGATCAAATGGCAGATCTATTTTTAAGTCTCTAAGTATTCTCCAAACATCCTTCCAAGAGGAATGTATTAGTGTGCATTCCCACCAGCAGTGTAGAAGTGTGCCCTTTTCTCCACATCCATGCCAACATCTCTGGTTTGGGGATTTTGTTATGTGAGCTACTCTTACTGAGTTAGGTGATATCTCAAAGTAGTTTTGATTTGCATTTCTCTGATGATTAAGAATATTGAGCTTTTTTTCATGTGTCTGCAGATCGTGTGTCTGTCTTATTTAGAGAAGTTTCTCGTTAAGTCCTTTGCCCACCCTGAGATGGGATCACTTGTTCTTTTTTTTTTTTTTTTTTGTAGAGACAGAGTTTCACTTTATCGCCCTGGGTAGAGTGCTGTGGCGTCACACAGCTCACAGCAACCTCCAACTCCTGGGCTTAGGCGATTCTCCTGCCTCAGCCTCCCGAGTAGCTGGGACTACAGGCGCCCGCCACAATGCCCGGCTATTTTTTGGTTGCAGTTTGGCCGGGGCTGGGTTTGAACCCACCACCCTTGGCATATGGGGCCGGCGCCCTACTCACTGAGCCACAGGCGCCGCCCCACTTGTTCTTTTCTTGCTAATACATTTGAGTTCTCTGTGGATTCTGGTTATTAAACCTTTATCAGAGGTAAAGGTTATCATGCAAATATTTTCTTTCATTCTGAGGGCTGTCTGCTTGCTTTACTTACTGTGCAGAAGCTTCTTAGTTTGATCAGGTCTCAGTAATGCATTTTTTATACTGTTCAATTCACCCAGGCCGATTCCTTCAAGAGTTTTCCCTGCACTTTCTTGAAGTATTTTTATAGTTTCATGTCTTAAGTTTAAATCTTTTATCCAGCGAGAGTCTATCTTAGTTAATGGTGAAAGGTGTGGGTCCAGTCTTTTACAGATCACCAGCTAGTTCACCCAGCACCATTTGTTAATTAGGGAATGTTTTCTCCACTGCATGTTTTTAATTGGCTTGTCAAAGATCAAATAACAGTAAGTAGCTACATTCATCTCTTGGTTCTCTATTCTGTTTCAGACATCTACTTATCTGCTTTTGTGCCAGTACCATGTGGTTTTGATCACTATCGATTTATAGTACAGTCTCAGGTCTGGTAGTGTGATTCCTCCTGCTGCGCTTTTATTTCTAAGTAATGTTTTGGCTATTGGAGATTTTTTTGATTCCATATAAAACAAAGTATTATTTTTTCAAGATCTTTAAAACATGACAATGGAGCTTTAATAGGAATTGCATTAAAATTATATATTGCTTTGGGTAGTATAGACATTTTAATGATGTTGATTCTTCCCAGCCATGAGCATAGTATGTTTTTCCATTTGTTAACATCTTCAGCTATTTCTTTTCTTAAAGTTTCATAGTTCTCTTTATAGAGATCTTTCACATCCTTTGTTAGATAAACTCCCCAATACTTCATCTTCTTTGGTACTACTGTGAAAGGAATAGAGTCCTTGACTGTTTTTTCGGCTTGGCTATTGTTGGTATATATAAAGGCTACAGATTTATGGGTGTTGATTTTGTAGCCTGAGACATTGCTGTATTCCTTGATCACTTCTAAAAGTTTTGTAGTAGAATCCCTAGTTTTTTCCAGATATACGATCATGTCATCTGAGAAAAGTGAAAGTTTGATCTCTTCTGACCCTATGTGGATACCCTTGATCACCTTTTTCTTCCCTAATTGCAATGGCTAGAACTTCCATTACAATGTTAAAGAGCAATGGAGACAATGGGCAACCTTGCCTGGTTCCTGATCTAAGTGGAAATGATTTCAATTTAACTCCATTCAATACGATATTGGCTGTGGGTTTGCTGTAGATGGCCTCTATTAGACTAAGAAATGTCCCTTCTGGGCGGCGCCCTTCTGTGGCTCAGTCGGTAAGGCGCGGACCCCATATACCAAGGGTGGCAGGTTCAAACCCGGCCCCAGCCAAACTGCAACCAAAATATAGCCGGGCGTTGTGGTGGGCGCCTGTAGTCCCAGCTACTGGGGAGACTGAGGCAAGAGAATCGCTTAAGCCCAGGAGTTGGAGGTTGCTGTGAGCTGTGTGAGGCCATGGCACTCTACCGAGGGCCATAAAGTGAGACTCTGTCTCTACAAAAAAAAAAAAAAAAGAAATGTCCCTTCTATACCAATTTTCTTAAGTGTTTTGATCATGAAGGGATGCTGGATATTATCAAAAGCTTTTTCTGCATCAATTGAGAGAATCATATGGTCTTTCCTTTTTAGTTTATTTATGTGCTGAATTACATTTACAGATTTATGTACATTGAACCAGCCTTGAGAACCTGGGATAAATCCCACTTGGTCATGGTGTATAATTTTTTTGATGTGTTGTTGGATTCTGTTTGTTAGGATCTTATTGAGTATTTTTGCATCAATATTCATTAGTGATAATTGGTCTATAATTCTCTTTTCTTGTTGGGTCTTTCCCTGGTTTAGGGATCAAGGTGATGTTGGCTTCGTAGAATGTGTTGGGTAATATTTCTTCTTTTTCTATATTTTGGAAGAGTTTTAGTAATATAGGTACTATATTTCTTTAGTAATATAGGTACTATATTCTTCTTTAAAGGTTTGGTAGAATTCTGACGTAAAGCCATCTGGTCCTAGGCTTTTCTTTTTAGGGAGATTTTTATAGTTGATGCTATTTCAGAACTTGATATAGGCCTGTTCAACATTTCCACTTCGTTCTGGCTAAGTCTTGGTAGGTGGCATACTTTCAAGTATTGGTCGATTTCTTTCAGATTTTCATATTTCTGAGAGTAAAGTTTCTGGTAATATTCATTAAGGATTTTTTGAATTACTGAAGGGTCTGTTGTTATTTCATTTTTATCATTTCTGATTGATGAAATTAGAGATTTTACTCTTTTTTTCCTGGTTAGGTTGGCCAAAGGTTTATCTCTTTTATTAATCTTTTCAAAAAACCAACTTTTTGATTTATTGATCTGTTGTATAATTCTTTTGTTTTCAATTTCATTTAATTCTGCTCTGATTTTGGTTATTTCTTTTCTTCTGCTGGCTTTGGGGTTGGAATGTTCTTCCTTCTCCAGTTGCTTGAGATGTCCCATTAAGTTATTAACTTCGTCTCTTTCCGTTTTCTTGAGGAAGGCTTGCAGTGCTATGAATTTCCCTCTTAGGACTGCCTTTGCAGTATCCCAGAGGTTCTGATAATTTGTGTCTTCATTGTTATTTTGTTCCAAAAATTTGGTGATTTCCTTCTTAATCTCGTCTATAACCCATCTATCCTTCAGCATAAGGTTATTTAGCTTCCATGTTCTTGTATGGGTATACAGATACCTGTTGTTTTTGAGTTCAACTTTTTTTCATGATGGTCTGAGAAGATGCATGGGATCATTTCTATTTTTTTAAATTTGCTGAGGTTAGATTTGTGGCCCAGGATGCGGTCGATTTTGGTGTATGTTCCATGGGCTGATGAGAAGACTGTGTATTCATTTTTGTTGGGATGAAATGTTCTGTAGATGTCCGTTAAGTCCAGATGTTGAATGGTTGAGTTTAAATCTAAGATTTCTTTGCTTAGCTTCTTTTTGGAGGATCTATCCAGCACTGCTAAAGGGGTGTTAAAATCTCCAACTACTATGGAAATGGAGGAAATCATGTTGCTCATGTCTGGTAGAGTTTCTCTTATAAATTGAGGTGCACTGTGGTTGGGTGCATAAATATTAATAATTGAAATCTCATCATATTGAGTATTACCTTTAACAAATATGAAGTGCCCATCCTTATCCTTCCTTATTCTGGCTGGTTTAAAGCCTATTGAATCTGCGAATAGGATTGCAATGCCTGCTTTTTTCTGCTTTCCATTTGCCTGGAGTATAGATGACCATCCCTTCACCTTGAGTCTATGTTTGTCTTTTAATGTAAGACGCAATTCTTTTTTGCAGCAGATATCTGGCTTGAGTTTTTGTATCCAGTCAGCCAACTCGTGCCTCTTTAGAGGACAATTTAAACCATTCACATTAATTGAGAATATTGATAAGCCTTTCAAGAGTGCAGTGGACATTTTTAATCCTTTTGCGACTGTGGAAGTAGGAATTTGATCAAAATTTTCTGGGTGGGTTTACTTTTGTGGTGGAGGATTATGCTGGTCTTTATGGATGATAGGTCTGAAAATTCCCTGGATAGATGGTTTAGTTGTGGCAAATTTCTTCAACATGTGAATGTTGTTAAAGTATTTAATTTTTCCATCATAAATGAAACTCAGTTTAGCTGGGTACAGGATCCTGGGTTGTAAGTTATTTTGTTTTAGGAGATTAAAAGTTGATGACCATCCTTTTCCAGCTTTAAAGGTTTCAGCAGAGAGATCTGAAGTTATTCTAATATTCTTGCCCTTGTAGGTGTGGTTTTCTTTCATCTGGCTGCTTTCAGAATTTTCTCCTTCATATTAACTTTAGTAAAATTGATGACAATGTGTCTGGGAGATGTCTTATTCAGGTTGAGTCATGCTGGAGTTCTGAAACTGCTATCTGAATTTCAGAATCTCTTGGCATGTCTGGAAAGTTCTCATTCATAATCTCATGGAGAAGAGACTCTGTGCCTTGTGAAGCCACTTCATCACTTTCGGGGATCCCTGTAAGATGAATATTAGTTTTCTTCTAATTATCCCAGTGCTCTCTGAGAGAGTGATCTGTTTTTGCCCTCCATTTCTCTTCCTCTCTGAGAGTTTGGGAGCGTTCAAAAGCTTTGTCTTCAATGTCAGAAATCCTTCCTTCTGCTTGCTCCATTCTGTTACTGAGGGATTCTACTGTGTTTCTCAGATCTTTAAGGGCTGCAACTTCTTGTCTCAATGTGTCAAAATCTTTGGTCATTTGGTCTTTGAATTCTTGAGACATCTTTTGGGTTACTGCTTGGAATTCAAATTCAATCTTATTTGCCATCCAGATTCTGAATTTGATTTCTGACATCTCAGCTATTTGTTTGTGCATGGGATCTTGTGCTGTGTCTGCCCCATTGATCCTTGGGGGAGTTGATCTACTCTTATTTATATTGCCAGAGTATTTCCTTTGATTTCATCTCATGATTGTTTTTCATCATTGCCTCTGGCCATCCTCAGAGTTGGGGTGGTGTCTCTCCAAGATTAGACCCAGAGGGATCACACTATTGTTGCTGGATCTTTGTAGGGAGTGACCCTGTGTAGCTCTTCTGGGGCTGCCCCAGCCAGGGAGTTCTGGTTGTGGGAGCAGCTCCAGAGTGTAACACCCCCAGATCTAGCAATGGGGGGTGGAGGGTGGTGGGGGGTGGGGCACAGGGTTCTGTGAGTTCCTTGTACCCAGTGACTTTGGCACAGAGGGCCCAAGGCTCCAGCAGTCTCTGGCCAGGAGAAGGGCTCTGCGCAGAGGCAGGGAGGGCTCCAGATGGCACATGGCTACCAGAGTCCCTGGCCAGATGAGTGGGCAGTGTGGAGGCAGGGAGGGTACAGAAGGGAGGATGTGGGGTTGCGCAGCTCCCAGAGTTCCTGGTCAGGGCATTGGGAGGCCCAGCGGGTGGGGTAGCAGGGCGCAGCGGGGCCTGCGCAGCTCTCCGGAGGTCCGGGCGCATCTCTCCACGCAGCACCTTTTTGAAGTGTAATAGTTTTAGCAAAGGTTCCTTGGGCATATTATCGAGATGCTATCAGATGTTATGCAGCTTCATGGTTATCGATTCTCATATGTATTTAGCAAGGGTTGAACATCACGCATTTTTGTTTATTGACATTATGTCAAATATATCTTTGAATTGTTAAAATCTAGCTATGAAAAAGATAGGGCAAATTCCTCCAAAACATGACTATCCCTGTATCTATTGGAAATGATCTCAAACAAATGAAACCAAATGCCTAACATATTTGAGAATATGTTATTCTCTTCAGTGCTGTCTCTGTGAAAGTATCCTAAATTTATATCAACAGACCCTCATGCAAAAGAAATAATATTAATAACCCTCATCCTACAATCATCAATATATAAAGTATAAATTAAGTCATTAAGAATCACTTATTTATCTTCCTTTGTACTACTATTGGATATGGTAGATATCTCTTACCTGAAATCATGGCTACATCTAAGTCAATTTTTAAATCTAAGATGATATAAAGGACAGAAAGTACATGTGACATTAGTCCAAACAATATGTCAGAATTAGGCATTGCTAAAATCTTGCAGAAAGAAAAATCAAGGGCCATATTTTAAAGTCCAATGCTGTTGATAAAAATCAACACAATAAGGAAAAAGAGACATCTTTAACAACTCTTAGCAGTTGCTAGTACCAAGAATAAATAACAAGAAATGTGGCTAATGTGAAATAAAATCATTTTGAAAAAAAAGAAACTGGAAATCAAGATTGTCAATCCTAATGCCAGAGAACTAGCCAAGAAAAATAATATCATAAACTCTGTTTTCTTAGAATCTGTAAGAACTCTTAGATAAAAGGGATGTGCAACATGTAATGTTCTAAAGCAAAGACAAGTAAGACATAACTTCTGTGTATGCCTAGGAATTATATTGACTGCAGTCAAATCAGTTGGTGGAAATAACTTAAATAATTTATAATTAGAATTCTGAAGATTGACTTATTAGGAGTATTCTTTTATGTTCTTGGCATCATACACTACTTTATGGCAAACCATATTTGCTTACATGTGTTATAAGCTTGTTTGGTATTTGATGGCAATAAAAATAATCTTCAATAAAGGATACAGACTCAGAGATATAATAATAATAATAATAAATAAGGCATGACTTGGACTTTAAGGAACTTCACTATAGTTAAAGAGGAAAAGAGGTAAAAGAATGTTTACCTAGTAATTATAAAACATTGAATAAACATTAGCATATAGTTTCAAATGATTTTACAGAAAGTAAAATTGAAGATGTAACTAACTCATTAAACATAGGGAATTTGTGCATACTTACTGGAATGAGTATTTGAGGACATCTTAGCAGCGGTTCTCAACCTGTGGGTCGCAACCCCTTTGTAACAATGAAAATACATTGCAGCATTAGGAAGGTTGAGAACCCCTGTCTTAGGGGAAAAGATCCATCAATAGGGAGCATGAGAAATTAGGTAATGTTGGAACATATGAAGAAATGGCATGATTTAATTTCTAGATATATGGAACTACATGCTATATTCATGGTGAGAAAAAGTTAATGCAGGATATACTTATTTCTTTTTGAAAGAAATAGGAATATTTAAAGAGATCCCAATAGAAATATCTCTTTTGCCCTTCTCTTTGCTTCTTTCTTCATTTTATAAAGTTAAATTTGATGACTGCTGCTTAAGCAACCACATTTCAGCATAAAGATCAGGTTCAAATCTTCAGGACAGCAGAGTCAAGGACTGTTCCCAGTGGAACTGAATAGTTTCACATCAGATTTAGATAGTCTACCTCTGTGCTTTCAGTTATGTGAGAGAAAAATGAATTCATATGTTGTTTAGCTCAATATTTCTTAATGTTAAGTAATACAAGTTACCTGGAAGATCAATCTTATGGCTTACAAATTACACCCATTTAGCAGTAAGTTTAATTGCTGTTATTAATATATAGCAGAATTTAATATTTGTAGCTATTATTAATAAAACAATAAAAAAGACATCAGCAATATTCCACCATACATTCCCATAATCTGCAAAAGAAATTTCTTAAAAGGTGTTTCCAGGTACATATGTGGTGACTTGACATTATTATATTATTACTAGAAAACTTGGGGAACTTCATTTAGATGCTTGAGATCAAACATGATCATGTTTGTGGAATCCTGTAAGAAAATTCGTTTTAGAATATTCTTAATTTTTAATATTCAACATCTTTTAGAAGATTTTATAATTAGGAAATATAAGCACAATTTGAGGTATCATCAACACTGAGATTCCCAAGCACCTTACTCAATAGAGTATCAAAAAGCACAAAGCCTATTGAATGTCAAAGTCCCTAAGCATCTGCCAGTCTTTCACTTGTTCAAACATGGTTCAATGGCGTAGGTCTGGGGCTTCGCTCTAACCAATATGCCCATCCTATGACTATTTTCAGCTCTTCCTTTCCATTGTCCCAGATGTGCCAAGGTCTGGGCTTGTAAATAAAGGTTTCCCAAATGAATTGCTTAAAATTATTAAAAATCTGTGTGAACATTTGCTGGGAGTTTTTACAAGTTACCTATTCAGACAGGAGACAAAGGGAAGCCCATATTGAGGGAAATGGAACAGATGGTTAAAAACAAGCAATCTGACATTCCTGGACAATTGCAATGTTTAGGTGAATGAAAGAGAGAATAAAGTATCTTCTTCCCTTCACAACAGAACACCATATTATGGTTATCAAATAACATTTTATGTTTATAGACTAGTTTGTCCCAACATTATTTTATAAAAGGTAATCCAAATGCCATTCCCAATTGTTATATTTTTCAACAAATGAGGAAACTGAAGATCAATGAAGTGACATAACTTGTTTAAATTAACTCAGATAATAAATGCTTTATTTCCTTCACAGAATTTATTACTACCAAGGAATTCACTTTCAAATAGATATTCATCTCCCAATAAATGTAAACTCAATAAAGTCAAGGTTTTGCAGCTTACTTCACCTCTGTACCACCTATGAGTAAATAGTGATTATCTCTTAATGGGTCATAAAAAAATAACATATCTGTATTTGCGTGTGGATGGGTGTCCAAGCATACACAAAAACAAGGTCAGGAGAAAGAACTGAAAGTAGATCTGTGTGATTTTAGAAAATACTTTATCTACTTGACCATGTTATCTCATGTCTCATGAGTTGTTTCTGCTATCCTGATGTTATCCCTGCAAGAATTAGAACACCTAAATCTATTATCAAATTTAGTTATCTTTTTCATAAAAAGCAGGATGTGTAACAAACAATAAAATAAAATAAATAATTAAAATAAAAGTTCTATTTTATTCATAGATGTCTAAGTGGCTGATATCCCAATTGAGTTCCTAATTAAAAAGGCTGCATAGAAATGCTGATTTAAATGAAATCCCTATAATTAGAACTCTTTTCTCTCTTCAGTTTAAATAATTCAGAATAATATGCTTAGGTCTAGATGGAGGAGAATAAGAAACAAGAGGAGCAAAGGAAGAAAGAAATACTCACTCTAGAATAAAGCTGAGTTTAAAAACACTTGGGTCATTTAGACTCTGGAAAAGAGAATTGGCCAGTGTGCTTTGTTGGTTCAAGACCTAAGATGACTGTTTTCCAAATGGATGAAAAAACAGAAGAAAGGGCTGTGCACTCTGGGAGGCAGATGGGTGTAGATTGCTTGAGCTCAGGAGTTTGAGACCAACCTGAGCAACAGCAAGACCCTGGTCTCTAAAAATAATCAGACATATGGGCGGGCACCTGTAGTCCCAGCTACTTGGCTGAGGCAAGAGAATAAATTGAGCCGAGTTTGAGGTTGTGAATTTCAGCATCACAGCACTCTACCCAGGTGACAAAGTGAGACTCTGTCTCAAACAAAACAAAACAAAACAAAAACAAGAAGGAAGTACATTAAGGAATGAATGAGAAGTCTGATTTCCCCCCACTTTTGAGATGCAGTAATTTCACTCGTAAATAATTGTGGCCAAAATCTTTGACCAGAGGATACAAAAAGAAGAGGAGGTTCATAAAAGAATTGAACAGGGTGACAGAAAGAAGTCTGTCTTGAACAAAGGAGGGAAAATTCGTTCCCTCTCTCTATTATATTCTCTTATTAATCCGATAACCTACAACTTATAGGTCAGACATTTCCTCTGGTTTACTGTTTCCTAGGTGCTGGAAAGCCAAAAGGAGGAACTGATACTGGAGATCAAATTAAAAACTCTCAGTGTCCAAAATTCGCATCAAGCAATATTCTTTCAGTTCTCCCATATACAATGTGTTTTAATGTGCTACATATGAAGTTAACTTTATGGTGTCTCTCCCTTCTGTAAACTTAAAATGAAACAGTGGTATTGAGAAAATATCAATGGGAATATGTCATAAAATGGTAGAACTGAGCAAGTAATTGGCGAGGACCTTGGAGGTTTACATGAAATGTAGAGCTGGTTAAGTTTTATGAAACACCATTTACCAAGCCATCATTTTATGTGTAAACAAAATAAAGAAAAGGGAGAAAAAATGAGTTATCTAAGGTCACATGCCTTAGTTAATGACAAGGATGGTCCAGAACATGGATGAATTGAACTAGAAATTTTGCATCTCATATATTCACATAATTAAGTAACATCCTATTCGATGTTTTTGATTTATTGTGTTTCATCTCTGTGTTAGCACCTTTGTACTGGTTTACCTCCATGATTTTCTTCCAACAGTTACAATCAAAACATACGTGCTTAAAATGTAGTGGAAAAACAAATAATTATAATTTTACTCTCTTAAGAATTGTATACGAATGTCCCTGTGCCTGGTCCAAAATATAATTCAGACATTTCTCAAATACATTAAGACAATTACATTTCAAAGTAACCTATATCTTTTTTCTTGGCTGCTAGTATAAGAATTTTTCTTTTCTCTTTGTGTCCTCCTTCACACATTTCATTGTGTTTACCCTACTATCTTACGTTAAAATATAGGAAGGAATAAAGTAGTAAGATGATATAATGATATACTGAGAAGCTATATGAAAGTGGTAAATCTTACAAAATCTGTATCTTTCCTCCTTCTTTCTCTTTGAATTTGAGGCATAACATGTTACTCATACTGCCTGTTTATCAGAAATAACAGTGTAAATTAAAAAAAATTAATATTTTTTTCTATCTCTCTTAAAGTAGGAGAGACAAATAAAAAGAAAATAAATAAATTTTCAGATTTTGCACTTGAAAACCACAGTTCTTAGGAGAATTATGAACACTGTGGCATAGACAAAATGACTTGGAAGAAAATATATGAACAGACATAATTATGAGTAAATCTCCTCTTACCCCCTTTCCTGGACTGTGAAAAATATATATATTTTTTCTTTTAAGGTAGTATGGAGAAAAAGACCAGAGCACAGTCATCAATTAAGTCCTGCAAGGGAATGCAAAAGAGAGCTCTTTCTTGAGGTGACAGTGAGTCCTCAGAAAAGGAAAGCTTGGTTGGCCACACTCAGCAAATTGGTTATTGCAGCAAATAACCCAGATGGAAATACTGCAGAAGCAATACAGTATTCTAGTGCCTCCACGTGGGAAACTCGTGTACTGAAAAAAGCATTCAGAACTGAAAGGGGAAGTAGAGTCTGGCGTATCTGAATGAGAATCTATGTGCACAAACTGGAGAATAAGAGCCATCTGTCTTCCCTATCTTAAACTAAGCTATGCATAGCTCTCCAGAGTCAAAACTTAGACATCCAACATTTCGGCCAAAAAGAAAAAAATCCCCAAATAGACTGAAATTTAAGTTTCTACAACCATGAGAGAATAATGAATATGTACAATAGAAATAAGCTTGGTTTATGTCATTGGAAGTATATAATGCATTTATGAACTACTTACACACCTGCCACAAAGCAACAATTTTAAGATCCAAATTCTTTTTGACAAAATTTATCTAGATGAATTCTACAATATAAAGTTATCAAGGGGGTAGAGCCTTGGTGTGTGCCACACCTTTTGGGGGCAAGACACAATTGTAAGAGGGACTTTACCTAACAAATGCAATCGGTGTAACTTGGTTTCTTGTAACTTCAATGAATCCCCAACAATTAAAAAAAAAAGTTATCACCAATCACCTATTTCCAAATATTTGTTGTATGTTATAAAAGCATTTTGCATACATCAGATAGATTGACATTAATCATGATGACAATGACCAAGATGTTCTCTGAGTGTACACATTCTATGTATGGCCTATTAAAAAAAGAAGGAAAGGAAAAAGTATATAAACCAATATATTTGTAAGTTCCCATACCGCTTTTCTTTTAAATACTCACATTATTGCTATTCCACATTTTGATGAACTTAGTGGACCTGCTTTTTCTATTTAGCACATAAAGTTTTTTAAGTCTCTCAGCTCCCACCTGACCCTGGATACCCTCCATCTGTCAGCATTACTTTTTCTTGAAAAGGATGGCAGAAAGCAGAATTCTGTAAATCTGAACATTTCTGGTACGGGTAAACAGTAGGAGTGCAGTCATGCATTTATCATAGAGGTTGATATGAACCCTAAATAGGAAATACAGTCAAATAAAGAGGGTAAGAAGCCATCATTGAATTTCTTGGTGGAGTGAGTATCTTGGAGATGCAAAATATGTTTCTATGACCACTCTTGCTCAATCAGATTACCCACCTTTAATCTCATAATACCATGTAATCTCAGGACACTTTATAATTCCTTCAGGGAATGAAACTAATTTTGCAATTCCACTTGTATTTTTTTTAATAGTTTATTTTTTAAAAAGTCTGACCTACTAGTTAAACAGTGAACTCTGCAAAGATAATGACTTTGACTATTTTCTTTGCTTTATAATACAAGAAATTATGATAGCACATGACACAGAGTAGATGCCAAATAGATAATTTTTTAATGGAGCTTTGAAAACTTGACATAAAATGTTGTGTGCTTTTGTCATGTATGACATGATGTGTTGAAGTCCATATATATTGTTGAAAGGTTAAACTAATCCACAAATGCATTAACTCACATAATTATCATTTTTGTGGAACGAGTATTCAACTCTGTTTATATTTTTCAAGATTACAATACATCATCGCTAATTATAGTCACCTTGGTGGACAATAGATCTCTTGAAATGTAATCTTCCATTCTAAATCTAATTAAGTAGCCCTTTCCCAATATCTCCTCATTGTCTTCCTACCCCACTAACTACTGCAGCCTCTAGTTACTACCATTCTACTCTTTATTTACATGTGATCAGCTTTTTCAGATTTCCACACATGAGTGAGGTTATGTGATATTTATCTTTCTATACCTGGCTTACTTCACTTAACATAATGTCCTTCAGGTGTATCTATGCCACCTCAAATAATAGAATTTCATTCTTTTGAATAACGACATAGTAAACCATAGTGTATATATACCACATTTTCTTTAACCATTCAACAATTAATAGACATTTGGGTTAATTCCATGCTTTGGCTATTGTGACTGTGCTGCAACAAATCTGGGACTGCAGATTTCTGGACATACTGATTTCAATTCCTTTGACTAGAAAGCTGTAGTGGAATGACTAGATTATATGGTAGTTCTATGTTAAATTTTTGAAGAATTTCCATTCTGTTTTCCATATTGGCTGTACTAATTTACATTCTATCAGCAGCATACAAGGGTTATCACTTCTCAACATCTCTGTCAGCACTTCTTATCTTTTGTCTTTTTGATACTAGTCATCCTAACTGAGCTGAAGTAATATCACACTGTGATTTTTATTTTCATTTCCCTGATGATTAATAATATTGAACATTTTTGCATATCTTTGTTGATCATCTGTATGTCTTCCTGTGAGAAATGTCTATTCAAGTCCTTTGCCCATTTTTTAATTGGGTTATTTGGATTTTTTGTTATGAACTTATTTGAGTTCCTTGGAAGATGTCAGTTCCTTTGCTCTATGTGTCTGTTTTTTGTCAATATCATGCTGTTTGGTCACTATAGCTTTGTAGTATACTTTGAGGTCAGGTTGTATGATGCCTTGAGCTTTGTTCCTTTTGCTGAAGATTACTCTGGATATTAGGGGTCTTTTGTGGTTCCAAATACATTTTAAGATTATTCTATTTCTGTAATAAATATCATTGATATTTTGATAGGGATTGCTTTGAATCTGTAGATTTTCTTAGGTAGTAGTGACATTTTAACAATATTAATACTTCCAACCCGTTTTCTCTGTATAAACCCCAACCAAGCGAAAGATAATCCGTGTGTAAACTCTGCCCAAGTCTCCCATTGACTCCTGAACCATATATTGATACTTTAAACAGATCCATTTAAATACTCCTAGCTCTATCAAGAAAGGTAAAATACTTTCCTCAAAGATTAAAATAAGAAAATAACATTTTGAAGATATTTCTGCTGAGTTCAAAAACTTAGATAAAAGGGACTAAATCCTTTTTAAAAAATAAATGTAAAATTTCTACCAGATGAAACAGAAAATTTGACTATGTCTTTGTGTATTAAATACATTGATTATATACTATTAAAAAACTGTTTCACTGGTTAATTTCATTAAAAATTCAAGGAATAAATAATTCCTATATTCAAAATAAGCATTCTGTGAATAGCAAAGGGATTTCCATTTCATTTTATGAAGATAGCATAACACTAATATTCAAAACTCAACAAAAACATTTTATTTCTTTCTTTTTTTTTTTTTCTTTTTGTAGAGACAGAGTCTCACTTTATCACCCTCAGTAGAGTGCCATGGCATCACATAGCTCACAGCAACCTCCAACTCCTGGGCTTAGGCAATTCTCTTGTCTCAGCCTCCCGAGTAGCTGGGACTATAGGCACCCACCACGCCTGGCTATTTTTTTGGTGTAATTTGGCTGAGGCCAGGTTTGAATCCGCCACCCTTGGTATATGGGGCTGGTGCCCTACCCACTGAGCCACAGGCGCCACCCAACAAAAATATTTTCATAAAAGAAAATTACAGGCCAATATTTCTCATAACCATATGCACAAATATCTTTAAGCAAAGATCAGTGAATTAGGTATAACAATATACTAAGATAACATGATCAAATAAGATTTGTCCCAGAAAAGCAAACTTGTTATAATCTTTCACCAAGGATTGATTGGTGAAAATGTATCAAAATAATTCACCATCTTAACAGAAGAGTAACCAGAGAATCATAACAATAGGTAAGAAAAAGCATTTGATACATATTAACACTTAAAATATTGAAAACAAATCACATTGAAAATAAACACTCTCTGCAAATTAGGATTGGAAGAAACTTCTTCTATTGGATAAAAAACATGTTCACAAAATATCACTTATAATATCAATTAATAGTTTAATAGATAATATTTTTAGTAATATTGGAAATAAGACAAAGAGGTCTACTTTCAAAAATTTTATTCATCATTTTCTTGGACATTTTATTTTATTTATTTATTTATTATTGTTAAATCATAGCTGTGTACATTAGTGCAATCGCTTGTACCCATTCTAAGATGCACCATAGATGCGGCTCCACCCATTTCCCTCCCTCCACCAAAACCTTCCCCCTCCCTTCCCCTTCCTTGGCCCTTTCCCCATAGTCTTGTGCTATAGTTGGGTTATAGTCTTCATGTGAAAGCTAGAATTTAGCTTCATAGTAGGGCTGAGTACATTGGATACTTTTTCTTCCATTCCTGAGATACTTTGCTAAGAAGAATATGTTCCAGCTCCATCCATGTAAACATGAAAGAGGTAAAGTCTCCATCTTTCTTTAAGGCTGCATAGTATTCCTTGGTATACATGTACCACAATTTGCTAGTCCATTCGTGGGTCAATGGGCACTGGGGCTTCTTCCATGACTTAGCAATTATGAATTGGGCTGCAATAAACATTCTGGTACAGATGTCTTTGTTATATTGTGACTTTTGGTCTTCTGGGTATAAATCTAGTAAAGGAATTATAGGATCAAATGGCAGGTCTATTTTTAGGTCTCTAAGTATTCTCCAAACATCCTTCCAGAAGCAATGTATTAGTGGGCATTCCCACCAGTAGTGTATTTCTTGGACATTTTAACAATGTTGATTCTTCCCAGCCAAGAACATGGTATATTCTTCTATTTTAATATCTTCTGCTATTTCCTTTTTTAGCATTTCATAATTCTTTTGGAGAGATCCTTCACCTTTTTTCGTTAGGCATATTCCTAAGTATTTCATTTCCTTTGAAGCTACTGTGAAGGGAATTGTGTCCTTGATTTGCATTTTTAACCAGCAATCCCATTACTAGGCATCTACTCAGAGGAAAAAAATAATTTTATCATAAGAACATTTGCACTAGATTGTTTACTGCAGTTCAATTTACAGTTGCCAAAATGTGGAAACATCCTAAATGCCCCTCAACCCAGGAATGGATTAACAAGCTGTGGTAGATATATACCATGGAATACTATTCAGTCAAAAAAAAAAAAAAAGATGGCAACTTTACATCTTTTGTATTAACCCGGATGGGTGTGAAACACATTCTTCTTAGTAAAGTATCATAAGAATGGAAAAGTAAGTATCCAATGTTGTCAATACTAATATGAAGCCAATATGTAATCTAATACACACCCACATAAGAGAAAAACTCATTTCAATTCAAGTTGGGGAAAGGAGGAATGAGGGAGATGAGGGGGGAGGAAAGTGGGGCAATTGGTGTACTCCCATTTAA
The DNA here is from genome assembly GCF_027406575.1 of Nycticebus coucang. NCBI lineage: Eukaryota > Metazoa > Chordata > Mammalia > Primates > Lorisidae > Nycticebus > Nycticebus coucang. Next base: position 160,966,024 of record NC_069781.1, read on the forward strand.
TGGACACAATGTAAGGGTATACATATGGCACACCTCTTGGGTGTGGGACACAAGTAAAAGAAGGGCTCTGACTAATAAATGCAAACATTGTAACCTAGTTGTTTGTACCCTCATATTTACCTAAATTTTAAAAAAGAAAAAGAAACAGTCTACTTTTTATTTTCTGTGTCTGCTTTCTTTGGCCCTTTTGTATCTACAAAGCCAATCTACTCTGCTCAGCTCATGAACACACTCATTGTACCTTATGGAATGAGGTAGCTGCTTCAAATCTAGAATCAGAAATAAAGCCAATTAAGGTCTGTGAATTAACAAAAAAGAGAGAATGTGTTTACAAGTAGTTTTTAACAGAGTTTCAAATTAATTCAGTAGATAAAGAAAGTTTTTTGACTTACTCTGGTGAAAGAATTGAATATTCATATAGAATAAAAAATAATTATCTTATTCTTTACTTCACACCATACATATAAACTAAGAATGGATTGTGGGCCAAATATAAAATTTTAAATTATTAATAATTTATAACAAAACACTGGAAAAATTTTTCAGGAATGTAGAAGAGAAATTTTTTTTCAGAGATTATACAGTTTTAAAAGCATAATTTAGAGTTACCCCAAAATACAAATGCTTTTTAATGTATTTCTTCAACACTTTTTTCCTCAAAAACATCATTAAAATAATTAAAAGCAAGCCCTAAAATGAGAGAACTATTTACAGGATATTTCTGACAAAGGAATTATATCCAGAATAGACCAAAATTTCAATTTTCAAAATAGGCAAATGATTTGAATAGATAATGAACAAGTAAATAGAAATGATGTCCAGGACATAAAAAGATGTTCAAGATCATTAAGCATTAAGAAAATACAAATTAAAACCCTACATACCTATTAGATGGGCTAAAGTAAAAAGGACTGATGGCACCAAGTTACCAAGTGTTGGCAAGAATATTGGAAAGAGCTCTTATAAAAGCTGGTAGAAATATAAATGGTAGGATAGCTTTTGAAAACTATTTAAGCAGTTTCTTAAAACATTAAAGGACACACATACAATATAACACATACACTAATGAGACATAAAATGTATGTTCCCATAAGGGCATCCAAAAACTATATACTCAACAACTAAAATCTCTAGAGAACACAAATAATGTTCAAGTTGAATAAACAACATGTGATATGTTCTCCCAGAGAAAAAAGGAAGGAAGGAGAGGAGGGAGGGAAGAAACTTCTGATACTTACAGCAACAGATCCATCTCAAAGTGTTATGTGGAGTGAGAGAAGTGATAGAGAAAGGAGTACATGGCATTTGAATTTTTTTAATTTTAAATGTATAAGAAAAATTTATTTAATATTTTCAATAAATAGTGCTGAATCAATTAGATATCCATATAAGAAAAAACATACATTGCCCTTACATATTGCCATACTCATCAATAAACAATGGGTTACATACCTAAATATGAAAGATGAAATGATAAAGTTTTTACAGGAAAATATACCAGAATATTTTTATGAATTGAAGTACATATCCAAAAAATATAGTGGCTGGGCACAGTGACTCAGACATGTAATCCTAGCACTCTGGGAGGCAGAGGAGGTTGGATTGATTGAGCACAAGAGTGAGACCCTGTCTCTACTAAAAATGTAGAAAAACTAGCCTGGCATAGTGGTGCACACCTATAGTCCCAGCTACTCAGGAGGCTGAGGCAAGAGGCTTGCTTAAGCCTAAGAGTTTGAGGTTTCTGTGAGCTATGATGCCATGGCCCTCTACCTAGGGTGACATAGTGAAACTCTGTCTCAAAAATAAATAAATAAATAAATGTGTATATGTATACTTTTTCACCATAAAACATATGATAAAATATTAATAGTCACCCTATTCAAACTAGCCAAGAATGGGAAATTTATGGGATAAGTTGATTATCCGATTCTTGCTCTGCATCCTGATTACAAGGATATGTCCTATTTGTAAAACATCACCAAGCTGCATACTGAAAATATGTGCACGTTTACCCACATCTGACATAGTTCAAAAAAAGATAAATATCAAAAAGATAAAATATTTATGTGTATCTAGCACATAGTAACTAATCACTGAATGCTATATATGATTATTATCATGATTATTATAATTACCATCACAGATCATGGACCAAAAAATGTTTAGTAGTATCTATTTCTACTACTTAATAATTTGTTTTTGTAAACACATATCTTAAAAATTGACTTTTAAAATGAATCTTTTCTCTTCTTCATTGTAAGTTCCTAAGGCAGGAACTGTGACTTACTTTTGTTATTTTAATAATTTATTCACTGCTTCTAAACACCAATATTATTTGAGACCATACATATACATCCATTCTCACACACATGCATGCACACACACTCATATAAAGAGTTCCTCCTACTCTTCCATTCCCTTTAATTCTGAATGCAGATAAGGAATTTCAAAAAGACAGATGGTAAGAATGATCATCACTCTCTTCTACAGTGCTTTGACACTTATGTGGTACTAATATAATCATAAAAAATAACACAACCATTATTAAGTCATTATTGGTTTATTCATTTTATGTTCATTGGCTGAAATTTGCACCATGTGCATGTTAAGTATTCAGTTAGAGACTTAGGTGCACAACATTTTATTCCCAGATGTAAAACTGAAGCACCTAGTAAAGCTAGAGTAATTATTGAATATTTTAAAAGTGCATGTGTGCAAGCACTTACGTTTCCCCTGATTCTCTTACTGCATGATTTAGCCTTGTTTCTGCATCTTCTTTTTTTTTAAGTTTTCACGTGAGCTGAGGAGTATTTCTGTGCTAAAAGATAGAACATAGCATACAGAGAGAATTCCAAGCACTACAGAAGGTATTTTTATGCTTGTTAATTATTAATGACAATGATAAAAATAACAATTTATTGATTACCAAACCTATGGCAACCATTATTGTAAGAGTTTTATTTTATAGAACATTCTTATTCTATTATTTTTTTCTTCCTGCAGATTCAGAAACTTATGTCTAGGGTAATGCAAAACTTACTCAAGGTCACATGGTAAGTAAGTGGCAGAATAGGGATTTAAAACCTGACTCTGTTGACTTGCTCTGCATTTCAAAGCAAAGACTTTAATCCCAGAATATATATAAGTAACTTCTTCCTTCTTTTGGTACTTCATTCCTCTCTCTTTCTTCCCTCCCTTTGTCTTTTCCTCATCTAACACATTGTTCCATGTTGGTGGGTTCAAAGAATTTACATTGTGAATTTAATAAAGATCTGTAAACTAAGCTTTCTGCAGGCTGTCAAGAGGGATTAGTGTAAATTGAGGGAAAATGAAAAACAGAGCACTGAAGTGAATGTGCATGGAGGGTAAATGGGAAGAGAGAACAATCCAATTTGGCTGATGCAAAATGGATTACAGTTTGTGGGGGAGGACAGGGCACCCTGTCTAACCATCCCATCTCTATCATTGGCCTAAAAGCTTAGTGTGAACAAATTGTTACCATCCTTACACTTAAAAGAACAACATGGAGAAGTAGAATATTCATTTTAAAAATGGCATTCTGGGGTGGTGCCTGTGGCTCAAGGAGTAGGGTGCTGGTCCCATATGCCAGAGGTGGCGGGTTCAAACCCAGCCCCAGCCAAAAACCACAAAAAAAAAAAAAGTTTAAAAAAAATGGCATTCTGGTTAGAAAAACAAACCAATAAAAGAGTTGTGCTTCACGGTACACTCTGCACATTCCCTCCAGGTAATTTCAAATGCCGTGGACTTCTCTCCCAGTTATAGTTGAGACATGGCTCTCAGGAGTGAAAAGAGAGGTAAGCAGGAAATATATACCCTGTTTTCCCCAAAATAAGACATCCTCCGAAAATAAGACCTACTTACAGGAAAGGTAAGACGTCCCCTGAAAATAAGACCTAGCGCATCTTTGGGAGCACACCTTAAAATAAGACACTATCCTATTTTCGGGGAAACAGGGTAGCAGTGAGAGAAACGGGTTAATTAAAGCAAAAGTGAGAACAGTTTTCACCAGATGCTATGTTTGTTTAAAATTTCTAGGGAATGGAAACAATGACTAATGAAGATGCTGGAAGATCTTTCCTTTTTTCTTTTTTCTATTTTTGAGACAGAGTTTCACTTTGTTGCCCATGGTAGAGTGCCATGGGTAGAGTGCCATGGTGTCATCACTCACAGCAACCTCAAAGTCTTAGGCTCAAGCGATTCTCTTTCCTCAGCCTCCTGAGTGCCTGGGACTACAGGTGCCCGCCACAACACCAAGCTATTTTTAGAGATGAGGTCTCACTCTTGCTCAGGCTGGTCTCGATCCTATGAACTCAGGCAATCCACCCACCTCTGCCTCCCAAGTGCTAGGATTACAGGTGTGAGCCCCTGTGCCCACCTGGAAGATCGTTCTGAAAGGTATATGCAATGGCCCCTTGGATGCCCATTTTTAAGGAAAACAAAACAAAACAACAACTATAATTCATATTAATACGGATTGGTCTTCAGTAATTGAGGTCCCATTAGTGATTTCTTTCATTACAAATTTGTTAAACTGTGAGCCTGAAAATTACCAAGATTACACACATATATTTGTAATTTTTTATTCCTTAGTCAATCTATTCCTTCCTTCATTCCTCTCTCCCTTTATCCCTCCCTTCCTTCATCCCTTCTTCTCTTTCCCTTTCTCTCCCTCCCTTCCTTCTTAAGTATACAATCTTGACTCTAACTCTAGGAAGGAGAGCAGAAAGATGGGATGATAATGACTCAGAAGTAGATATCAGCAATTCTAATTTAAAATTTCAAATATGTGACTCCAGTTTTTTTGTGTGTGCCTTGGATAATATCGTGGAATTCAGTACTTCTTAGTTTCCTCTATTAATGAAGGCAAATTAATTCCTGTCCTCTTTCTGTCACCATTCATTTCCTCAACTCAGTTTTCTGAGGTAAGAATTATTATTTCTCCCATCTTACAAAAGATGAAATTGAGAGTAGTGATGACATATTACCCCCATGTAGCACTTTCAGGATGTCAAAAAAAGGTCATTGTCTTAAGTTGCACATTCCAATCAGAACGTCAGAACTTGCAGCGATGATACAGAAATCATTAGCTTTAGCATAATACAGACCTTGGCATTACCAAATCTCTGGTTTGCTAAGTCAGTGTTTTGAAACATGCTACACTACCCATCAAATAATACATCTACATGCTACATCCTACCCATCAAATAATATATCTAAATAAAATACTCTATGATGTCAATCTAAAGTAATCAGAAGACTCAGGATTCAGTTTTTAAAAGTATATTTAACACAAAGTGCAAATGTAGCCAACTGGGAAACACAGATAACAAAAATGGCAATCAGTGTTCTCAGATTGAGGAAAGGCGAGGATAGTTTATATAAGAAAACACAGGGGCACTTGGCCAAACTACATGATTTCTATATGAAGCTAACATATAGATATAACTTAGCCATTGATTACACTCTAAGGGGGTTGCTTAGCATTCTATTTTAAAGACATAAAAATCACAAGGGTCTCTATCCCAACATCATTTATTCTAAGTTTGAATAGAGTCTGCTTAGTCTATAACATCTCAACACAAAGGTCCAGAAGCAATGGTCACGCATCAGGGAAGAAACACCCATGTTATACGACTGGGTTTCCAGAGGTTAACTTTTCCCCTTAACATAGTAAATTTAGAAGGTCTTGAAATCTGATTTTATTTTCGTAATTATTTATCAGTCAATGAGATAAACTGAAATATAAAATGCCAGTTGCCTTTCGTGTACTTCAAGGTACTTTAAAGTTTCCCAGAGCCAATCTGATTGAAATAGTCGGAGAAAAAAAAAAAAAAACAAAAAAAAACTGCTATTTCTTTATTCTCTGTTAAACCTGTTCAGACACAAATGATCATTTTCCATTCAATTAATTGCATACTTGCAAAGCTTTTTGTCTTCATGGACATGGTGGGCAGAAAGCTCTACTGTCAAAACAAAGCTACTGGCTGTCTTCTCTGCTTACCAATGTTTTTAACACTAGCCATTTCAAAAGAACTCTGCACAGTGGCTAGAAAAATGCCTGTTGGGAAGCCAGAGGCAAAAATCACCTCTCCTTAAATGAGAAAATATGTGACAAATACACCAGATGAAATTATAAATTAAAATGCCTTTGGCAAGTCTGGAAGTAAAGTAGCAAAGCTGTATATCTGACACTGAGTAGGGAATAATACTGGTTTAGAGTTAGAGGTTTTAAATGTGAGCAAAGGAGATGGTAACGGAAATTTGTTGAAAATAAACAATGCATGAAATAGTAAAATAAGCTAAATTTTATTGATACTTACTGAGTCCCTTTTTTTCCTGTCCATACTTTAAAGATATTAATATGGAACTGTTTTAATATTTTGTATCTTTTAGTGTTATCTTCATAATGTCCTTATGAAGAAGGTGCCTATATCATACCCATTTTATAGAAGGGAAAACTAAAGAATGGAGAAGATTATAAATTTGCCCAAGTCACACAACTAGTTACTAGGGGAAAAACAGATTAACACACAGGTAGTCTCAGACTGGAGCTTATGCAATTACATGTTATATCATAATGCCTCTGAGAAAAAAGAACTTTCTTTCATTTAACATTCATAAGCATCCTACTAAGTGTTTATGATCACATATAATCATCTCCATTAAAGCAATATTTCAGAGGGATTGGCTTTCTCAAGTGACATACTCAATAGATGTCAGAGAAATACACTGACCCAAGAGGAATTTTTTTTCACTAATTCTGATTATTCTGAATTGCTGCATTTTGGGGTGTTGTTAGGAGATAACTATTCCTCTCTGAAATTCATGTTATGAAAACCTATGCCTAATCTTTAAAGAAGGTTGCTAAAATATTTATGCTAACAGGAAGTTTAATTCCTTATAGTTTCTAATTACCTTAACAATTTTAATACCTTTCCTAAAGAACTTTTTAATGCTTTTACATTCTCTTTCAAAGAAACCTCTCATGTAATTAGTACTTTGTCCCCAAATGACAAGTTGCAAATGAGGCATTTTCCTTTAAAATGTTTTTAACTTGGAGAAATAATTTATCCAAGCAGGGGACCCTCCTCACTGACCCCAACACCTGGAAAATGACAGAACCAGAACACCAAGCTACACTTTTCTTGCAATTCAAAGAAATATCACAAATAAGCATTACAGATTTGTACTTGCAATACGGAAGAAGAAATCTTTTTAGTCTGAAGTTTTAGTATTCACCTAGTGTTTAAAGCTTAAGTACAGGTGATACAAATCCTCTGGCATTTATAGTCCTTGGACTGGTATGCTGATGTTGAATTAAAAATTATATTCCAGTTATTTATTGCATGTTAGCCTTAATGAAGTGACAGGCATTGGTGATGAAATTAAAGCATTCCTGCCACCTGGCTAGTTCAATATCACATTTGAAATTAATTTGTCACCTACCCAACTCTTTCATGGAGATGGTTTTCAGTATGCGCATCATCTCTAACACCTAGCATAGAAATTTCACTTTTTAGAAGCTGAGTTTTGTATAGATGCATTTCCTTCTCCAGAATGCATACAAGTCTGTGAGAAAGAGAAGAAAAATTTTAACTAGAAATGTGAGCACCATTAAATGATCAGGTCCAGAGAAGTACTGAAATGTGACTGTAGTCATGTAGCTAAGTAATCACCACTTGAAGCCACTTGCTATGTGGGTCCTTGACTGATGACAAGCAGCCATAAAATTAACTTAACAATGCCAAATGCTGGACAGCATAACTTATACCTCACAGTTGAGCAATGTATAGCCAATCACCAACCAATGTTATTTCTATAAACCAATGGGAATTCCTGTCAAACAACTTTGTAAAAGTGCACTCCTTGCCCCACTTTTATCTTAAACCATCTGTTTATAACAAAGGCCAGACAGAGCACTCCCAGGACAACTTAGAACTATACCCAGGCAGCTGTCCCCACGTTGGCCCAAATAAGCTATATTAATTTAACCTCAGCTTCTTCCTTTAGATCCATACATACATACAAAGCTCTTTTTGTCTTGTAAGATTCTGGGCTTTTTACTTTTTCTTTTAAATGTCTACAATTCTAATCACTATCCCTAAGCTATTGCTAAAGTCTCTCTCTGACGAAACTAGTACTAGTTACTTGATGTTGAAATGTGAGCAAGGCAAATCCCCTTGGATAATGGAACTCATAGGCTACTGGTTCTAGTATTTCTACCTCTTGTCGACAGCTAAACAATTGATCCTCGTGTCAACTATTTTACTCTACAGAAGGTGATTCTTCCTCAAATCCACTTCCATAGGAAGTGGGTTTAGGAACTCTGTTCACTGACATGGCCTTCTTGTGTTAACAGTAAGAAAGCTAATCCTCAATTAGTCCTATCTCATGGCAAGAATCTCAATCCAGAAAGCCTAGGGACTTTCTGGGTTTAAGCTTCGTTGCTGTTTACCTGGTAGTTCCACATCTACCCACTTGTCCCCAGTGCTATGAAAAGCAGGCTAATAGATACAGTGAAGCGGAGGCAGAGCGGCTCCGCGAGCTCCTCTCCACTTTCACACAGAGAAACCCTGACTGGCAGCAGAGGGTGAGCCACACACACGCCCTCACGCCCACGAGGTCACTATCATATGACAAAGGTTTTGCCGCAGTTCACTGTCCTCCCTGTGCACTTTCCATTTGCCTTCCTGGGACAGGTGATGAGCTGAGCTAGAGGACCTGCCACCTCCGCCTTGGCCCTTTAGGTGTGGAGGCATCCAGTAGAGGAACCAGCCAGCTGGAAGTTAAATTTATTCTTGTTGCAGGAGACAAGATGGCTGACTGAAGCCAGCTCTCCACAGAGGCTCCCGTCCAGTAGGAGAGTTAAAGGACAAAAATTCAGTGAGTGACCTGGTGGATTTGAGCTGCACTAAGAGAGAAGGTTGAAGAACACACGTCAACCCCGCTGAGGCAAGCTGCGACCACAAGGATACAAACAAAAGTTACAAAATCCATCACCAAGCAGACGGGAGTCCCCTCCCCCATGAGAACGGCTCAGAGTGCCCCACAAACAATCGGGCAGAGTTCAGAGGTCCTCCCACTACACTCCACAGGAGAGACCCTCTAAAAACTGGACCTACCTCCCCTACTAGGGTGCCACGGCATCCTCCTGCCAGGCATAAAACTGTATAAACTGTATATAGTCTCTATCTGGAATTCTGAGCTCCCAGCACTCTCCTTCATTCACTCACACTGAGGTCTGGAGGCCAGTCCCGGTTGGTGGAGAGGGGACCACACCAGAGTGGCAATTCCCTAAGGCACAGTGCGACAGCCGTCCTTTGTTGACAATATGGCCAGGCATAAAACTGTGTAAAGCTGTGTGTGTTCTCTGCCCGCAACCCCGGGCTCCCACGGTTCCCCGTACTCCCCTCTGCTCTCACTCCAAGGTCTGGAGGCCTATCCCCCAGGGGTCCAGACAATTGGGCGATTGCTCAAGGGGGCTGGGTTGCAGCCAGTTGGTGCAGACTCTGGGGTACAGGAGCAAAGAGAGGACGGTTGGCCAAAAGGGAGCTACACCGGAGCAATGGTTGCCTGAGGCATAAAACAGCAGCCCTCTTTTGCTAGCAATACGGCTCACTACTGAATATTTTGAAGCCACACTCCCCGTCTCCCCGGGCAACCAGAGACTCTGAGTATAGGATTTTCCTGAGGCAATTCCAACTTGCAAACTGGGGAAACTCCCAGGGTGGGGCTGACCCAGAGGTCCACTTTACTAAACCTAAGATGCACTTGGCCCTTGGGGATCGTCAGCCTATAGACAATACAAGAGCAAAGAAAAGCTGATTTGGAACTCAATTCAGCTTCTCTTCTGCAGGGGAACCACAGAGTTGTTGTGTTCTGTTCTGTCAGTAACATTAATCAGGGGCAAGACTGGACCTGAGTGAAAACCCCCAACCTTCATCAAGCGCCCGAAGTTGTCAGGCCTCACCTTCTCTTGCTAGAGAGAGGCAGAGCGCAGCTGCCTGGCAGACTTCCTTGTGATTCTGGCAGCTACAAACTCTTGGAGTACCGATTCACTACAGGCAACTGGTCAGCCAACTGCAGGGCTATCAGTGACTGGGTGTGACAGTGGCACAAGGTGGGGAAGGAGGCAGCAACCTTCCCAGACTGATCTATTGGCTTGGTGGCTCCTCCTGACTCCACACGGCACTGGAGCAAGCCACACCAGAGTAGTCACCAGACCCCTGTGATCCACTTCCCAGAGACCTCTTAAACTCTCTCACCCGAGACAGGTACAAACTGAGACAACTGATTTGGACTTTTTGAACTGAACCAATCGCCTGAGGACAAATCAGTTGGTGCCCTGGGTGCACGGTGATAGGAAGGTTTGATTTTTCTTTTCCAATTGTTTGCCAGTGGGGGGTGGGGTGACTTAATTGCTGATATTTCTCCACAGCTGAGACTTCAATCCAGAGTATCTGTTTCACTAGGGTGGAACAGAAACCAGCTGAAAACAAGACAGAACCACTTAGCCCCACCACACCAGACAGGGCCCCAGTTTCTCAGGCCACAACACTGTACAGGCCCTCGACAAAGCCCCAGGGGAAAAAATCAGAGGGAGTAAAACAACCATGGGGCGGAATCAGCAGAAAAACTCTGGTAACATGAATAACCAGAATAGATCAACCCCCCCAAGGAAAGATATTGCAGATGTAATTGAAGATCCCATTCATAAACAACTGGCTGAGATGTCAGAAATCGAATTCAGAATTTGGATTGCAGACAAGATTAACAAAGTGGAATTAGGAATTCGAGGAGAAATTCAAAAGTTGTCTCAAGAATTTAACAAATTTAAAGACAAAACCACCAAGACTTAGACACACTGAAGCAAGAATTTGCAGCCCTCAAAGATATGAAAAATACAGTAGAATCCCTCAGCAACAGAATGGAGCAAGCAGAAGAAAGGATTTGTGACACTGAAGATAAAGCCTGTGAACACCCCCAAAATCTCAAAGAGGAAAAGAAATGGAGAGCAAAAACGGATCATCCTGTCTGAGTGGTCAGGGATAATTCGAAGAAGGTGAATATCCGAATCACTGGAGCTCCAGAAAGAGATGAAGTAGCCTCGCTGGGCACAGAGGCCCTTTTGCATGAAATTATGAAAGAGAATTTTCCAGACATGCCTAAAGATTCTGAAATTCAGATAGTGGACAGCTTCAGAACCCCAGCACGACTCAACCCCAATAAGACATCCCCCAGGCATATCATATTTAACTTCACTAAAGTTATTATGAAGGAGAAAATCCTCAAAGTTGCCAGGAGAAAGAAAACCATTACCTTCAGGGGGAGGAATATTAGAATGACTGCAGATCTCTCTGCTGAAACTTTTCAAGCCAGAAGAGGGTGGTCACCGACTTTTAATCTCCTAAAGCAAAATAACTTTCAACCCCGGATCTTGTATCCAGCTAAACTGAGTTTCATTTATGATGGAGAAATTAAATACTTTAATGACATTCATATGTTGAAGAAATTTGGCATAACCAAACCAGCTCTTCAGGATATTCTCAGACCTATCCTCCATAATGACCAATGCAATCCTATACCACAAAAGTAAACTCACTCAGAAACTATGGATCGAACTCCAATTTCCACACTGGCGAAAGGATTAAAAATACCCACTGGACTTTTGAAAAACTCAATACCCAAAACTTCACCAGACTTATCAATATTCTGATAATTCTGTCAATGGCTTAAACTGTCCTCTAAAGAGGCATAGGTTAGCTGACTGGATACAAAAACTCAGGCCAGATATTTGTTGCATACAAGAGTCACATCTTAACTTAAAAGACAAATACAGACTCAGGGTGAAAGGATGGTCATCCATATTTCAGGCAAATGGTAATCAGAAAAAAGCAGGTGTTGCAATTTTATTTGCAGATACAATAGGCTTTAAACCAACAAAAGTAAGGAAGGACAAGAATGGTCACTTCATATTTGTTAAGGGTAATACTCCCTATGATGAGATCTCAATTATTAATATCTATGCACCCAACCAGAATGTGCCTCAATTGATAAGAGAAACTCTTAACAGACATGAGCAACTTGATTTCCTCCAGCTCCATAATAGTCAGAGATTTCAACACTCCTTTGGCAGTGTTGGATCGATCCTCCAACAAGAAGCTGAGCAAAGAAATCTTAGACTTAAACCTAACCATCCAACATCTGGACTTAGCAGACATCTACAGAACATTTCATCCCAACAAAACTGAATACACATACTTCTCATCAGCCCATAGAACTTACTCCAAAATCGATCACATCTTAGGTCACAAGTCTAACCTCAGTAAATTTAAAGGAATAGAAATTATTCCATGCATCTTCTCGGACCACCATGGAATAAAACTTGAGCTCAGTAACAACAGGAATCTGCATACTCATACAAAAACATGGAAGTTAAATAACCTTATGCTGAATCATAGCTGGGTCAGAGATGAGATTAAGAAAGAAATTGCCAATTTTTTGCAACAAAACAACAATGAAGACACAAACTATCAGAACCTCTGGGACACCACAAAGGCCATTCTAAGAGGGAAATTTATAGCACTGCAAGCCTTCCTCAAGAGAATGGAAAGAGAGGAAGTTGACAACTTAATGGGACATCTCAAGCAACTGGAAAAGGATGAACATTCCAACCCCAAACCCAGTAGAAGAAAAGAAATAACCAAAATTAGAGCAGAATTAAATTATATTGAAAACAAAAGAATAATACAACAGATGAATAAATCCAAAAGTTGGTTTTTTGAAAAGGTCAATAAAATAGATAAACCTTTGGCTAACCTAACCAGGAAAAAAAGAGTAAAATATCTAATCTCATCAATCAGAAACAACAAAGATGAAATAACAACAGACTCCTCAGAAATCCAAAAAATCCTTAATGAATATTACAAGAAACTGTATTCTCAGAAATATGAAATCTGAAGGAAATTGACTGATACTTGGAAGCACGTCACCTTCCAAGACTGAGCCAGAATCAATTGGAAATGTTGAACAGGCCCATATCAAGTTCGGAAATAGCATCAACTATACAAAACCTCCCTAAAAAGAAAAGCCCGGGACCGGATGGTTTCACATCAGAATTCTACCAAACCTTTAAAGAGGAATTAGTACCTATATTACTCAACCTGTTCCAAAAGGTAGAAAAAGAAGGAAGACTACCTAACACATTCTATGAAGCAAACATTACCCTGATCCCCAAACCAGGGAAAGACCCAACAAGAAAAGAAAATTATAGACTGATATCACTAATGAATATAGATGCAAAAATATTCAACAATATCCTAACAAACAGAATCAAGCCACACATAAAACAAATTATACATCATGACCAAGTTGGTTTTATCCCAGGGTCTCAAGGCTGGTTCAATATACGTAAATCTATAAATGTAATCTAGCACATAAACAAATTAAAAAACAAAGACCATATGATTCTCTCAATCGATGCAGAAAAAGCTTTTGATAATATCCAGCATCCCCTCATGATCAGAACACTTAAGAAAATCGGTATACTCAATGAATCCCCAACAATAAAAAAAAAAAAAAAGAAAAAAAATCGGTATAGAAGGGACATTTCTTAAACTGATAGAGACCATTTACAGCAAACCCACAGTCAATATCATATTGAATGGAGTTAAATTGGGATCATTTCCACTCAGATCAGGAACCAGACAAGGCTGCCCATTGTCTCCATTGCTCCTTAACATTGTAATGGAAGTTTTAGCCACCGCAATTAGGGAAGAAAAGGCGATCAAGGGTATCCATATAGGGTCAGAAGAGATCAAACTTTCGCTCTTCGCAGATGACGTGATAGTATATCTGGAAAACACTAGGGACTCTACTACAAAACTCTTAGAAGTGATCAAGGAATACAGCAGCGTCTCAGGTTACAAAATCAACATTCATCAATCGGTAGCCTTTATATATACCAACAATAGTCAAGTTGAAAAAACAGTTAAGGAGTCTATCCCATTCACAGTAGTGCCAAAGAAGATGAAATATTTGGGAATTTGTCTAACAAAGGACGTGAAAGATCTCTATAAAGAGAACTATGAAACTCTAAGAAAAGAAATAGCTGAAAATATTAACAAATGGAAAAACATACCATGCTCATGGCTGGGAAGAATCAACATTGTTAAAATGTCCATACTACCCAAAGGAATATATAATTTCAATGCAATCCCTATTAAAGCTCCACTGTCATACTTTAAAGATCTTGAAAAAACAAAGATCTTGATCTTTGTTTTCTATGGAATCAGAAAAAAACTCAAATAGCCAAGACATTACTCAGAAATAAAAACAAAGCAGGAGGAATTACGCTACCAGACCTCATACTATACTACAAATCGATAGTGATCAAAACAGCATGGTATTGGCACAAAAACAGAGAAGTAGATGTCTGGAACAGAATAGAGAACCAAGAGATGAATCCAGCTACTTACCGTTATTTAATATTTGACAAGCCAATTAAAAACATTTAGTGGGTTGGGCAGCGCCTGTGGCTCAGTTGGTAAGGCGCCGGCCCCATATACTGAGGGTGGCGGGTTCAAACCCTGCCACGGCTGAACTGCAAACCAAAAAATAGCTGGGCGTTGTGTCGGGCGCCTGTAGTCCCAGCTACTCGGGAGGCTGAGGCAAGAGAATCGCTTCAGCCCAGGAGTTGGAGGTTGCTATGAGCTGTGTGATGCCCTGGCACTGGACCGAGGGTGATAAAGTGTGACTCTGTCTCTACAAAAAAAAAAAAAAAACATTTAGTGGGGAAAAGATTCCCTATTTAACAAATGGTGCTGGGTGAACTGGCTGGCAACCTGTAGAAGACTGAAACTGGACCCACACCTTTCACCATTAACTAAGATAGACTCTCACTGGATCAAAGATTTAAACTTAAGACATGAAACTATAAAAATACTAGAGGAGAGTGCAGGGAAAACCCTTGAGGAAATCGATCTGGGGCGGCGCCTGTGGTTCAGTGGGTAGAGCGCTGGCCCCATATACCAAGGGCGACGGGTTCAAACCCAGCCCAGGCCAAACTGCAACAAAAAATAGCCGGGCGTTGTGGCGGGTGCCTGTAGTCCCAGCTACTCGAGAGGGTGAGGCAGGAGAATCGCCTAAGCCCAGGAGTTGGAGGTTGCTGTGAGCTGTGTGAGGCCATGGCACTCTACTGAGGGCCATAAAGTTAGACTCCGTCTCTACAAAAAAAAAAAAAAGAAAGAAATTGGTCTGGGCGAGTATTTTATGAGGAGGACCCCCTGGGCAATTGAAGCAGCTTCAAAAATACACTACTGGGACTTGATCAAACTAAAAAGCTTCTGCACAGCCAAGATCACAGTAAGTAAAGCAAGCAAACAGCCCTCAGAATGGGAGAAGATATTTTCAGATTATGTCTCCGACAAAGGTTTAATAACCAGTATCCACAGAGAACTCAAATGCATTAGCAAGAATAGAACAAGGGATCCCATCGCAGGCTGGACAAGGGATTTGAAGAGAAACTTCTCTGAAGAAGACTGGCGCACGGCCTTCAGACATATGAAAAAATGCTCATCATCTTTAATCATCAGAGAAATGCAAATCAAAACTACTTTGAGATACCATCTAACTCCAGTGAGACTAGCCTATATCACAAAATCCCAAGACCAGAGATGTTGGCACGGATGTGAAGAAAAGGGAACACTTTTGCACTGCTGGTGGGAATGCAAATTAATACATTCCTTTTGGAAAGAGATATGGAGAATACTTAGAGATCTAAAAATAGATCTGCCATTCAATCCTGTAATCCCTCTACTGGGCATATACCCAGAAGACCAAAAATCACATCATAACAAAGATATTTGTACCAGAATCTTTATTGCAGCCCAATTCATAATTGCTAAGTCATGGAAGAAGCCCAAGTGCCCATCGATCCACGAATGGATTAATAAATTGTGGTATATGTATACCATGGGATATTATGCAGCCTTAAAGAAAGATGGAGACTTTACCTCTTTCATGTTTACAAGGATGGAGCTGGAACATATTCTTCTTAGTAAAGTATCTCAAGAATGGAAGAAAAAGTACCCAATGTACTCAGCCCTACTATGAAACTAATTTAGGGTTTTCACATGAAAGCTATAACCCAGTTACAACCTAAGAATAGAGGGAAGGAGGAAAGGGAGGGGAGGGAGGGGGGAGGGAGGGTAGAGGTAAGGGAATTGGTGGGATTACACCAGTGGTGCATCTTACAAGGGTATATGTGAAACTTGGTAAATGGTCTGTGAAGCTAGTGAATGATGCCCCATGATTATATCAATGTACACAGCTATGATTTAATAAAAAAAAAATAAAATAAAAATAAAAAAATAAAAAATAATTTATTCTTGTTAATTCAGTCCATCTTTCCAGTGTTCCTTCTGATTCATTACTCAAAACTTGCCGCTCAGAGTTAAGAATCCATTTTACTATACATGGCCTGTCTTAATGTTTATGTTCAATAGTTGGTCAAATGCTTTTCCAGAATTAAAATGCATTATAACCATGGCATCAACTATTGTTGTAACATTTTTATTTTAAAATAAATATTTTGTGTTTGTTGTAACATTCTTTATTAATGACAGAAATAAAAGGAAATATTTTGCAGGTGAAAAAAAAGAAAAAAAGAAAAGCAGGCTAGTAGTGGTTTGGCATCTACAGACATACAACATTTCTTCCCAAGGTTTTCACAGATTTAAAATGTGGAATAATAATGATTTCTAAGAAATAATCTTGATTTCTGCTCTGTTGTTGAGCTTCTTTCATATCATTTAATTTTTTAAAAGTTTTCATTGATCTTTGATAATTATTGCATTTCATTTGTGTACTAATGTTTATATTTCAAAACTGTATACTGTTGGGGCCTAGAACCTGACAGCCCAAAGTGAGCACTTTGGCCGGCTGGGTACTGTGAACTGAAGCCAATGGAAAGGCATGGGAGACAGCCTCAAAAGCAGGGTCTCTTTGACCTTCAACTGCCCTCCTGTCCCACCTGATATTCTCCCCAAAAAGGGTTTGGAGAAAGCAGAATTCCTCTTCCTCAACATACGTCATAGAAATAAGAACTACTCTCCTCTAAAGCAAAGCTAAAAGGTCACTTTCTCCCTTCTCCCTTTAAGACCCTAAATCCAGAGGTGTCCTGCCCATACCCTAAAGAAAGGGATACTATGCAGAGAGGCCAAAAGAGCCTGAACAGCCAGTCCTTGCTGAATTTTACCCCATCAGTCTACGATTATTACATCATACCCTTTTTTTTCCAGTTAAATTTCTACACCACTGTTTATTTCTCCTTAAACCTAAGCACAAAAATAGGCAATTTTCCCTGTGTCACTGGATCTTTATTTCTGATTGTGTCACATAGACTTTGATTATATAACTTTATTATAGTTTTTTCTTGTTAACTTGTCTTTTGTTACAGAAGTGTCAGCTATGATCCTTATGATGTGTCAGGAATGGCATCACAACTTTAACCTCGACAATAGTCTCTAATTCACAGACATAAATTTGAAAACTTTAATACATCAGGAGAAGTTGGAGGGTAACCCTGATTTCTTTTAATCTTCAAGGGAGAGTGAGCTCCTGACCCACCCAGTGTGCCCCATCCTATTCTCCCCCTAGGAGCTGACGTGAATTGATGTGAAGCTCTTTTAAGTTACCAGAGTCCGTTGGGTATGGCCAACTTCAGGGATCTATTCAATTTTTAAAAAATGAACTCACCTAGTTTTATAAAGCTACTGGCAGGAGTCTGAGCTTTCCAGACATAGATGTGTATACACCTTATAGCTTCCTAAGGTTGAGACAGGGAGGGTCTAATTCAATAATAGCCTGATGCCATTCCAGCTGAAAGGAGGACTTTGATTTCTCACTAATCACAGTATTTCCACTTCAGTGATGTACAGACTTTTATTTTTTAAAAAAAAGAGAGAGAGACATAGAGAGATTCATGTGCTTCTACCCATAAATTTTAAACTGCCAAGCAGTAACTTATATATTTATTTGAATATTTCACAAATTGTTGAAAGGGATAGCTTACATAACTTGTCTCTTAGAAGTAGGAGAAGAGAATGGGAACAATGTATGGAAATAAAAAAGTGAGAAAAAAAGAAAAGTACATAAGGGAATCCTACAGATTTAACTTCTAGAATTAAAAAATTCAGAATTAAGGGAAAAATCTATCATTAAAATCTAAAAATAAATGCACCTCTTAAAATATGAGATTCTTAATCTAGATATGGTTTCCTGGAGAGGGCAGAAACAATGAGTAAAAACAAGTATAGTACTCTACATTTTGCTATGTAGTTTTACTCAAATGTAAATGTGTATACTGTAAGATGTAAAATATGTACATACACAGAAAAAGAGAACACATAAAAAAATCAGGGCTATTTAGATAACAAAACTTTTCAGGGAGGTTTAATTCATAAATAAGCATGTTGAAAGTACGGGAGAATTAACATAAACTATTTTGGTACAAATTTGACATTTTATAAACATAAGCTGAGCACACAGAGCTAAAGGTCAGAGTCCACTTTTACTAGGAACAAAAGGAGATAACAGAGTTGAAATCTATGCTTCAGTTAAAACGTGTTCAAGAGTTTCCTCATAGTATTGGTGAAAGTTGTAGCATTGCATAAATGCTGACTGCATCTCCAAGTGCTGTCGATTTTTACCTTAAAAATAGATTTGAATTCATTTACCACAGGGCACAGAGGAAAGGAGAATGAATCAGAAGATCTAAAAGTGAAAACGCTCAGACACAAGAGACAGAAGACATGCAGGAGGTAAAATGTAATTTTGAGGGAAAAATCATAACATAAAATTGGATTTTTTCAGTATAATTTTTCTGAAAACACAATTTGTAACAAGTTATATTGTCTGTAAAAGAATCCCTACTGCACTTCTAATGTGCTTTTTTAGTATCTGAAACATAAAAGCACATCAGAATACATCATGTGCAAACCATGGCATTAAACAGATTAGAAAAACTAAATGTCATACGGTAACATGGTCGGTTCTTGTGCAGTTAATTTAGTAGAAAGTCAGAGAAACGCTGCAGGAAACACTTTCTCCTAGTTATGCACCCTGCAGCTAAAATACCTTGTATACCTTTTTTTTTGAAGGAATAATAACTTTGCTGAAGTGATAAATTTAAAGCGTATGTGGTTTCAGGATGGCACCTCAGCCAAACTATTCCTGAATTGGATTGTGTATCGAGAGATACGGATGTTAGAATGGAGAAAGCAGGTCCTCTGTTCCTCTGGCTCCCGGAGCCTTCCTGCCTTAACACCATCTTAGTTACTGTCACTGGCTGTTTTCTATTCCAATGAAATTATTAATAATACCTTGAGTGGAACTA
Organism: Nycticebus coucang; assembly: GCF_027406575.1. Taxonomy (NCBI): domain Eukaryota; kingdom Metazoa; phylum Chordata; class Mammalia; order Primates; family Lorisidae; genus Nycticebus; species Nycticebus coucang. Next base: position 160,985,441 of record NC_069781.1, read on the forward strand.
CCATCTTGTCACTGACTTCTCACTCTACATAGTTTATCTTTTTTATGACTTAACTGTCTTTATTAATTACACATCTCACATGTATATACATTGTGGCAAATATAAAATATCAAGTTTCCTCCAAATCTTTTCCTTATAAAATATACTTTCTGCTCCTATTTTTTAAAAAGACATTTAAGTAGTAAATAACACCTGTCTATGGTCAAGGTGCACATGGTCATTTTCTATGTATCTATACATTGTCTGAATGCCACAGTCAAATTAATTAGCATGTCCACCACCAACATACCACACATAGTAACTGTGTGGTATGTATGTGTGTGTGTTTGGGGCCTGGGGGCTGAGGATACTTAAAATCTGCTCTCTTACCAAATTTCAAGTAAACAATACAATATTCTTAATTATTGACACCATACTGTACATTAGAACCCCAGAATTTATTGACCAACACCAACACCTATCCATCCCCTCCCCTTGCCCAACCCCTTTAAGTGGCAATCCATATTCTGCTTCATGCTTCTATACTCAGTGTTTTTTGTTGTTGTTGTTTTGAGACAGAGCCTCAAGCTGTCACCTGGATGGAGTGCTATGGCGTTAACAGCCCACAGCAACCTCCAACTCTTGGGTTTAAGTGATTCTCTTGCCTCAGTCCCCACAAGTAGCTGGGACTACAGGTGCCCCCCACAACGCCCAGCTATTTTTTTGGTTGCAGTTGTCATTGTTGTTTTAGCTGGCCTAGGCCAGGTTCGAACCCGTCAGCCTAGGTGTATGTGGCTGGCACCCTACTCACTGAGCTACAGGCGCTGCCACATACTCAGCATATTTTTTATAATGTTCTTGGTTTTTACACAGTGTTATGGTTAATGTATCACCCCCCAAAAGAACATTTTTCTACTTCCACTTAAAAAAATAATACACTGAAACTTGGCACTATTTGGCCACCAGGTCAAGAAAGTTAAATTGAACATCATGTATTTTCCAGAGATCTTAAAGCAAAGTCCATCACTCCTGTTAATTAGAGCTTTTCATGTGGGTTCTGACTAAAATCACCTTGGTTGCTTGCTTCAGCTCTCACCTGATTCTAATTAGTCCCCTTGGAACATTAACCCAGCTCCTTCCCCCCAACCCCATCTCTACCTCATGACTCATCTCATTAGAAAAACTGATAAGTGGGCTACTAATATCTGCTAGGTAAGATGTACAATTGTGAGCTCCACCAAGTAGTTTGCTAATGATAAAGGATGGCCTTCCTTATGGCAAGCATTACAGAGTATCATTGCCTAATGCCCTTTAACTTGGATAATTAAACACATCAACAGTAGAGATAATTTTTTTAACAGTGGGGGTTAAAGAGAAGCTGGAACAGAAAATACACCTTGTCCTGGCAGAGCTGACATCTCTATAAAGCACTGAAGCACGAAGGTGCTTTACATATCAGCGACTAAGCAGTACTACACTTTTGGCCTCCTATATTCAGAACAAAATGCACTTTCAGAAACTTTTAAACTTGAGCAATGATATGTTGGGGGAGGCAAAAAATGCCCCTCCCTACAATGCACATACCTTATTTTTGAATGATGTGGATTTATTACCTTACATGGTCAAGGGGATATTGAAATGGACCTTGACATCTTAAGAGATCATCTCTTGACTAAGAAATCATCTTACATCATCTGAGTGAGTCAAACACAATCACAAGAATTCTTAATGGCTCTAATGAGAGGGAGACATAAGAAAAGATTGGTCGGGCGGCGCCTGTGGCTCAAGGAGTAGGGTGCCGGTCCCATATGCCGGAGGTGGTGGGTTCAAACCCAGCCCTGGCCAAAAAAAAAAAAAAAAGAAAAGAAAAGATTGGTCTAGGGAATGCAAAGTTGATGACTTGGAAATAGATAAAAGGGGTCCAAGAAATGTGGTAGTCCATAGAAGGTAGAAAAGGAAAGGAAACAGATTCTACCCCAGAGCCTCCAGAAAGAATGTAGCCTTACCAACAAATTGGCTTTAGCTTGGTGAGACTCATTACTGGATTTCTGATGGAGAGACCTAGTAGAGTGAAAGTTTGTCTTGTCTTAAGCCACCAGGGTTGTAATAATTTGTTTCATTTGCAATTGAAAATTAATAAAGATTCAGGAGAAAAACATTCTCAGTGGAGTGGCCATGAGGGATTTGTTCAAGGTAATATTTATGGCATCCATCAGTGTTTGATGCACAATAGAAGCTCAATAATTTTTTGTTGATTTGACGAACGCTTATTGATAACTTATCAAATAACAGTGACTTTGTGTAGTTACTATGATGACTTCATTGATACATTGTTTATTGATAAGCAAATGGAAATATATTCAGATGAATTACTAGTTTAGGCCACACAACTATATTTGTAAAAAATTGAAAATCCAAATCACTTGTTTGATATATTAATATCTGAGGCCACGAGACATTTCTAATTTCTTCCACTGTCAAATAGCCTCCCAAATATATGTCTTAACATTGTTGTTTTAGTTATTTGAGCTTTCTCCAGATTCTTAAAAGTGAGAGCTAAACCTGCACTATCTCTTAGAAATAGGGGGAAAGAATAGCAACAGTATAAAAATTAATATTTGAAGTTCCCAAAGGATATACTAGATAAAAATAAAATGTTTATTACCAAGAGCTAACATACAACTGATACTAAGTACCAGTCAAGGATCTAAAAAGCGTTGCCTAGTTTAATACATTTGTTCTTCAAAATAACAAAAAGTAGGTACTATCGGTCTCCTGAACTTGGATAAGGAATAAGAGGTAAAGAAAGAAAGAAGTAAAGTATCTTTCCAAAGATAATGTTTTAGGAATACCTCATTGGGATGTTAACACATGAAATCTGACACAACAGATCACACACTTCACTACTCTAAATAGCATTTAACAAAAGCAGGCCTAATGTATATCCCCTTGCAAGGATTTTGAGCCTTTATTTGAAAGAAAAAAAATCTTTGTAAAATCTTATGGAAACTATGAACCACCTTCCTGGCAGAAGCATACTTTGGACATGCAAATTCTTACAGACTGCTTTAGGAAAGGAGAGTCCTAAGACTAGGGATAACCACATTGGAAACATATATGGTAGAAAAAAACTTGGGATCTCAGATGCAAGATCACCGTCAGATGACTTTTCATGTTGATTTTTGGGTTTGATATAGAGAGATCGATGACTTATCACACAACCTGTTAAATATTTCATTTTTTCTTATTTACTTCTTTACCTTTGTTACAGTCACACTAATGATTTTCCTCTCCATTTCAATTCTCATTATGTATATGTAAAGATTTTACTGGCAAAAAAATGAAAAGGGGCATAAAATATACATTAAACACACTTCGGGGGGGTCAGCACCTTTGTTATTGAAGAATTAGTACTAAGCTGAAATTATTGTCTGTGAACATTTCCCTCATTAATTAAAAAAAGAAGAAAAAATATCAGAAGGCAACTCTTCACAGGCCATCATGGTGGGAGCTTCCTTTATGGAAGAAACTGTAAATTGTACATCCACAATTTATGAATTCAATTTTGGGGAAAATTACATTAGATATTTCAAAACATAATTTAAAAAAAAGGTTAGGTATATTACCTACAAGGGAAACTATGAGAAGTCTTAGGGTTGTGGAGACCTCTCCATTTCCCAGTACCCACCTTTGTTTACTTATGAATAGGCATAATTTATATTTCCCTAAGGGAAAAGTGCTTTTGCTGTGCTCTTAGCACAAGAGGGGAATAATTGTACAGAAGCAGACTCTTTCTCACACAGGGAATTGACATATATTCCTGAATTTGGCTTAAAATAATTTTCTTTTCTAAAAAATTTGACAGGCAACATCCATAGGCATTTGTAGGGCATCAGATATGGGGTAACTGTTCAGAGCTTTACTAATATATGCAGAAGAGATAGAAGGATTAATGCTGGCTATGGAAAGCTGATCACTGGTATTCAAGATTGTGAGTACCATAAGCTATTATGCCACTAACCTAATGCATGAAATACGAAGACATATGTATATATTTACAAAATTGCGTGTGTTTGTGTGTGTGCATTCTCCCAAGCAAAGGTAAAAAAGAAATTTGCCTCTTCTTTTTTTGTGTTTTCTACCAAATTACTTTTGTTGTTTTTGTTTGTTACATATTTTCTTCCTGGTGAATGGTATAACAGAGTTTGAGGGAAGATTCTTGCTAAGCCTCTTGGTGGAAGATGTGCTTAGAAATCTGTTTTATAGGATAGTCTGACAGGGCCATACGGAGATCTTGATGAAAAACTATACTGGTAGGAAGTAAACAATTATCTAAGCTTATCCTGGGAGATTATAAGAAATTCAAAAACATAAAGTTCCTTCTGGCACCAAGAAACTGATCATCTTTGTCCAAATGAGGATGTGATTTATGTGGCATGTGCTACAACATGGCAGGAGATAGTCAAATGAGTTTATTTACATTGAAGAGGAGAGTTTCTTCAAGGAAGAGGAGATAGTACTCTCTTAAAAATAGAGGAAGGGCTGGTATTCTGCTTCCTGACATTTAAATGCAGCTTCCCATCACGTTAAAGGCAAGACAAAAGTCTCATTTTAGAATGTTGACAAGGATCCACCTCCAGGTTACTGACTACTTTGAGGTTTCATGTTCTCATGTCCCAGTGCTTAAGATTTCTAGGTCTATAGTTAGACATTTCTGTTTGTTTCTGTCTTATTTTGACATCCTTAATTTCAGCAAAATAAGCCTGCTTTCTACTAGATCATTAGAAATGCAGGCACTGTGGTTAGCTCTGTGCTTTCCATCCTACTGTAAAACCTCACCAGCTGCTAAGCACAGACTACTGAGTAAAAAAGAAGAGGAATTAGAGAGTTACCTTGTGAATGAAGAAAAGCTGTGCTTCATCTCAGAGGCAGACAAATGGGTAACAATTAGAGGTACAGTGGTGGGAATCTCTGCTTTATAAGTAAAATGCCATTGCCTAGATTCACTATCCATGTGACTTTTGTGACCCTCTTTTTTTCCATCTATTTAATGAAGACAGCTATATCTAATCATAGCACTGTTATTAAAATTAAATTATATAATTCATGTAAATATTTTAGTCCTGGGCCACAATGAAGTTTACATCTTATTTCGACATCTACAACTTATAATAATCTCAAAACTTAATGGCTTAATACAACAATTTGTTTTCATTTCTAAGAGTTCTGAGGAATCCATGCACTCAGCTAGGAGTCCTTTTTTAGGTTCTCTTATAATTGCAGCTCTGAATGGAACCAACCAGAAGCTTAACTGGGTCATACATTGAAAAGATTTCTTTCCTTGCACGTTGAATAGTTGATGGTGGCAGGAAGCTTAAAGGTCAGTTCACACTATCAACCAGAGTGCCCATGCCTGCCCTGTGAGGTTTGGACTTCTCATTGCTTGACATCAGGGATCCAGGACGGAACATTACAAGTTTGACCCAGACCATACACACATGTATTTTAGAGACGTAGCTTCAGAATTCCCAAAGTATCGTGTTTGCTGCACGCCATTGGATGAGCAAGTTATAAACCCAGTCTGTATTCAGAGGAAGGGGAATTTAATTTTATATTTGGTGTGAGAAGCAAGTGTAAACAGAGAGAAGGAAGGTATTAATAGCTGCCATTTTTTGAGACTATCTGTAGCAGTAATATAAAATAAAAATAATATAAAATAAACAGTAATATAAAAGTATACAATACTTTATTTTACTTTAATAATACTTTATTTTAATGTAAAATAATAAGCAGTAATATAAAATAAAAATAATATAAAAATAACAAAATCTGTTGCTACTGATAGTAATGCTACTAATAGTTATTAACCTACGAACCTCAGTTTCTTCATTTCTAAAATGAGATTTTAATGAGATCCTTTATATAAAGTGCTTGGGACTTTTGTTACAATATAATGTAAAAATGCTCTGTAAATAGTGTAGAGTATTTTAAAGAACATTCTTACTTAGATAGCTTTTTACCTTTACTACTAATCTCTATATATAACTAAGATGTGATACTTTATGAATAAACTTTCTTTTGTTTTTAATTGAACTTTCTATTTCCTTATTGCATATTTAACAATGGACTTAGAAAATTAATTTATTTAATACATCAGTCCCAAACTGTTGAACAGGACAAACTGCCTGATAAATTTTAGATGGTGTAATAAGCTGACATATTCATTACATACTTTCTAAAACACTGGAAAACATTGTTCAATAATACTAAAATAAAAAACACATCTCATTTTTCCATACAGGGTGGTAGCATACCATGTTACAGTATGGAATATATACCTAGCTATGACAGTTCACAGTAATTCTGTTCAGTTAAATTTGAAATTATTTTATACTTTAAAATGACCTAAAAGTGTTCCATGAGCATGCCAGATCTGATAGCTTTAGATTCTAGGGAAGTAATAGCTATTTTATTTCTGTTTCTTAAAGGTTTTATTTTGATTAAAAACTTTCACCTTCAGCTGTCCTCTTATGTAGATTTTCATTGGACTACACATCAATGCAATGTCCCTGTGAAGACCCATCACAACCACAGTAAGGTGAATGGAAAATGGGTTGGCTGAGCTGACATTGCCTTAGACCCTCCCTGAGGAACCTGCGGAGGGCACTCATAAATAGGAGTGAAAGGCAGTTCTATTACTTGTAGCCATTCAGTGCAGAACCTTTAACCAGCTTAACAGGCTTTTAGTTTGATTAACACTTTAATTTTGCAGCAAAGAAATCACAAATTGAAAATATCTATTAGATCATCTGGCTCAGCACTTCCACATTATACTATTTATTATGACATGTAATTATCATTTGGGAGAAGAAATGTAGAAAATTTGACCTTCGCTGTCCACCATGATATGTCCCAATTTTCCTTGGGAACGTTTCACAAAAATGTTCTTTTAGATTTCTTACTCCTCTTTTCCACATTCTCTATGTTAATTTATTATATATTTTGGCTCATAAACTCAAAGAGAAGAGGTCTATAAACAAGTAACATTAGTCTCGCATTGGCTGCTTTCTGTAACTCAGGTCCACCTACTGATTAACCACAGTAATAATGGTTCCTCTTATATTCTACATTTCTCTTATTCCAGTTTTCCTGTACGACAGTTTGCTTCTTTCTACACAACCACCTGGTTCTGGGCCAGTTTGCATCTCACCCTAGGACATGTGCATTAACATCTAAATAATTTCTCTTTTTGTTAACTTTGGTCTCATTGAGTCTTATCCTTTACACTGACAAATACAGAAAAATCTAGGGTCATCTTTGACTCATTTTCCATCTTCTTTGGCACATACACAGTTCCTACCTTTTGCAAATGTTTTTTCTTTTCCTGAAAAAGCATTTTTCCTTCATGGATGACTCCTCATCATTATTGTGTTGGCAGTAAAAAGCTGCTTCCTTAGAGTCAGTCTTTCTACAGTAGTGCACATTCTTATATCCCAGTATCACTGAGTCATTATATTTATTGTCCAATTATTTTTCACTTGTTTGAGTCTTCAACTGAAATACGCATTCCAAAGAACTGGTACCATTTCTGAGTTGTTTGTTTTTTTGTTTTTGTTTTCTTTTTCCCCATCAGTGCTACCTGTACTAGATGAAACTAAAGATGTAGGATATGGATTTTGCATAAATTGATGAAATAATGTAGTTTGAGATAGCAGCATCTACAAGAGATTTCCCATTCACTTCTTTGCAGCAGAATAAAAGAGGATATAATGGTTCATAAGCTGGTTATGGGCCTCTGATTATGATGACCACCCATATGTGATGAGCTTCTTGAGCCTCACAGAACTTTTCAAAACGACGTGTAATCTATTTCTAAGTAAAAGACTAAAAAATCCGGTTCTGGATTAGTACTTCTCAGATATGTTTTTACATGACTAATCAAAATAAAAATTATTGTTTTTAGTAACTTGTATCAAAAGAATAAGAAATCCAATTGGGAACATATGTATTCAATAGTATACCAGGGATTCAAGAAAACCCCTCTATCAGAGAAGGCATGAGAAAGTGCCAAAGGTTCAAGTCAGGGTTTGAATTCCAGTTCTTCCACTTTCTAAAGTGACTGACTTTGGCTTAATTATGAAAAGTAGTAGTTTTCTCATTTGTATATTCTCACAAGATTTTGTGTAAGTATTTCATGGGATAATCCTTAAAAGGTATTTAGTAAAAATCAATTTTCTTCCTCTTTTCTTCAATACTTACAGGTTGAATTGTGTCCCCTTCCCTCCATTTTGAGGGTCTAACCCCCAGTGGCTTAGAACATGATCTTGTTTGGAAACAAAATTCTCACTGATATATTTGCTAAGATAAAGTCACACTGAAGTAGAATAGGATTTTATTTATTTTTTATTTTTTTATTGTTAAATCATAGCTGTGTACATTAGTGCAATCAAGGGGTACAATATGCTGGCTTCATATACAATCTGAAATATTCTCCTCAAACTGTTCAACGTAGTCTTCATGGCATTTTCTTAGTTATTGTATGTAGACATTTGTATTCTGCCTTTAGTAAGTTTCGCCTGTACCCATTCTAAGATGCACCATAGGTGTGGCCCCATCCATTACCCTCCCACCATAACCTCCCCCCCACACAAACAGGGTAGTCCTAAGAAGATGATGTGAAAATACCTGCAGGGAAAATGTATGTGACAAGAGAAGCAGCTATTGTGGAATTATGCACCTGAATGCTAAGGAATTCCAAGAATTGCTGATAATACCAAAAGCTAAGAGAAAGGCATGGTCCCTTAGACCTTTACCCTAGAGAGCACGACCCTGGCAACTCCTTGATTTTGAATTTCTAGACTCCAAAGCTGTAAGACAATAAATTTATGTTGTTTTAAGCTACCTTGTTTGTTGTACTTTGGTACAACAACCCTGGGAAATGAAGACAGGAAGATAGTTGCTGGAGTACGTTCCCAGGTAAAAGTATCTATCCCATTGCTCTTCATTATATCCTTTTTATCATCTCAAAAAAATTCCTATCACTCAGTATTTGTAACCTTTAGGTACTAAACAGTTATATATTACAGTGTTTCTTCACAGCACTTATTAAATTGCTTTAATATCTCATCACAAATCAATCTTTCAAATCCTTAAAACATTTCTAAAACCAATTGTACTTCGATTTCCTACTGCAAGGAAGTAGTAATTAATTGCTTTCCACAGAAAAATGTCACTAACCTTCAGTCTCTGATATATTTAGACAGATATGACTGTCTCCCTGCTATGCATCAGAAGCCACACCCGAAAAAGATGCGCATTACATTTGTTCTTTTTTTTGTTCTTACTAGTTTGAGGTGTGTTGAACATGTTCCTCACAGACTGGAATCCAGTTTGTAGACAGCGAATTTGCAACGTATTTATTTTTATGAGAACATCCGTTTTTCCTCCAATAGTGTTACATGTTGATTTGTTACTTTTAACTCTCAAAGTCTGTTTGAGGGGGTGGATGAGGATCTTTGTTCACAGTTCCCACACAATCCTTGACTTAACTTTCTTTTGCAACAATTTGATAACACTTAGAAATTTCTGGGTGGCGCCTGTGGCTCAAGGAGTAGGGCGCTGGTCCCATATGCCAGAGGTGGTGGGTTCAAACCTAGTCCCGGCCAAAAACCACAAAAAAAAAAAAAAGAAATTTCCAGACTTTTGTAAGATTATATTTTATTGCTCTTCTACTGAAAAAATCAGATAGATGCATATTTCACAAAGATTTATCCTGGACTTCAAGCCAGCATTGCCAGAAAGAGTTATCCCCCACTTCTGATGATGTGGGATGCCTACCAAATGGTCTCTGAGAACGACCAGTCAGCAATAAAGGATTCAAGTGCCAAGCACCATGGTGCTAGGGCCCAGCATCTTCTATGAAGACAGATTTGAATCTTCCCTGATAGCTCTTTACTATTTAAATCAGAAAAGGAAACAATAAATACATAACTGGTAGCATGAGAATTTCATGGCAAAAATGTTCATGGGGAATACAAAGTAGAACACCTTCACGAAGCTTTGTGTAATCAAAGATTTGTTTGAGTAAATGTTTAAGCTGAGTGCCCAGGTTAATTTACTGTTAATTAGGTAACAGAATGCTCATAACTTATGCAGTATATATCTGTATCAACTTTTTTTTTTCAAATGAGAAAAAACACAGATGCATAATAAAAATTCTTTAAGACAGTGACAGAACTGGAGCTCCTTGGAGGCCTGTGACTCTAAATCCTAGGAACTTGACCACTATATGTTGTCCATATGCTGCCTGTTAACTGCAATGCCTTGTCTTTATTTTTACTAAAAGGTCATCTCCAATGGCGCAATTAGTAAAACCTTGCCTGATCATGAAGTTCCTTGAATTATATAGCCTGATCCTTCTTCTGAAAAACACATAATTCTTTTTATAGATATTACTTTTAATCGACAAATAATAATTGCATATATTTATGGGGTACAATGTGATATTTTCATTGTGTATACAATGTGAAATGATTAAATCATTAATATAATTAACTTTTACTTCATTTACTTATTATTTTTTATACTGAAACACTGAAATCTGCTCTTATCTTGAAATATACAATACATGACTTTTAACTATACACTCTGTTTTGCAACAGATTCCAAATCTTATCCCTCCTGTATATTAGATATTTTGTACCCATCAATGAAAAACTTCCCTTCCCTTCTTTCCCTATCCCACCTCCACTCTCTGGTAACCCTCATTTTACTCTCTGTGTCTGTGAGTTCAAGTCTTTACATTCTACGTATGAAACTAAAGGTGAGATCATGCAGTATTTGTGTCTGGCTGAGTTAACTGATGTTCTCCAAGTACATCCATTAGTGTGTGTGTGCATGTTGATATGTGTGTATTACAACAGAGATAAAAACTATGAAGAAGCATATACACGTGAAATACAAAATTTATTCTTATTATTTTTATTCTTCTAACTAAATCCACATGCTTCTTCTACTATTTAAAAGAAAAAGAGAGAGAGAGGATGTGTGAAGAAAAAGAGAGAGAGAGAGTGTGCTAATTCAAAGAGTGGCAGGGAGAAATGAGGGAGAGAAGGAGGGAGGGAAGAAAAGAAAGAGAAAGGAAGAAAGGAAAGACAAAAGAGAGGAAGGGGGAAAGGAATGGAGGGAGGAAGGGGAGTCAATTTCAAAAAGGATGGAAACCAACTTGTGCTTTTATAAACCAAAGTTCCTAACACAGCCTTTGGAATATAGACTCTTTTCTGTACATAACAACTGACTCTAAATATTGATACAGATTATTAAGTAAAAACTAAGTAGCTAGTTACGGGTATAACCCAACCCAAATGGAAAATATCTGTCCTTACATATTTTGTATGTTTTTTTTCCAGATTTTTTTTTTCAAAATAGGAATAACAAAACAGTATGCAAAAATTCAATTTATATTTTGTGGCTGGAAGGCACTTATGACTGAGAACAGAACAAAATAAACATTTTTTTTTCTCCAGATTTGGTTAGTTTTTTCCAATGAAATCTCATCTAACCATCAAGCCCCAATTACTCTCAACATCATTAATTTGTGTTTTAAAGAACTTTCCTTAAGAACTTTTTATGTAAAATACAGAAAGAAAGGAGCCCACCCAAGAAATTAATGTGTACAAGTGATAAGAGGGAAAAAATCATTAGGAATCTAGGGTCAGTGATATCTAACTCTGTAAGAATCAAGTTAATAATAAAAAAGGCAAAACAATACTTCCCTACCCCAATAACATAACACTTTGTGATGCTAGAAGCATCAGTTTATTCTTGCGCTCACAGAAAAATGTGTCTTCACCATAACTATTTCTATAAGCCATGTTACATATTGCCCTTCAGAGATATGGAGGGAAAAAAATGAGGATGAAGTCTCTTAAAACAAATAGCAATTTTCTTTTCTTTTTTTAATGAGCCTCTCTCCCACATGGAAGACTAGGATTTGATATCTCTCAAGAGTATTATCTCCAACAATCCTGACACCATGTAGAAAGGGATCAATGATTCCCAGGGGTGTTTTAACTAAGGAAAATGCTTTTCTGATTTTATAAAATATGTTTTTTTATTCTATTCTTCATGGGTACATCGAGAGATTTACCCAGAATATGTCCCAGAACAACCAGGACCTGCATTGTCTATTTCCTTCCATCCCTTGGACATTATTTTGTCCCTCCCTCTCCTTCCCTTTCTCAGATGCTCCACGCTTGGTGTCTTCCATTGAAGCTTAGAATATATCAAAACTTGTCACTCCAATAGAGTGCTGGGCTGGCTTTTATTCTTGATCTGACATATAACTCTTTATATTTTCTATCACTAGCATTATTTGTTTCATTCATAAAATCATAATTACCTGAGTCCTATTTTTGTTTTGTTTCTTTTAACAATAGTATCTTCCCATGAGGACAGGGTGATATGGGACCCTTGTGATCTAGAATAGTACTGAACATATAATACCTATGAATTAAGTAAATGAAGATAATTTTTTTTCTTTTTCTTTTTTTTTTTTTTTGCAGTTTTTGGCCAGGTCTGGGTTTGAACCCACCACCTCCAGCATCCTTTGAGCCATAGGCAACACCCTGAAGACAATTTTTTAATTCAGTCTTAATCGAGTATACTCAGACCTCTGAGGTTTGATGTCCTTGCTGTCTCTTTCTCTAGGGTTGTCTTTCAGATTTCCCCCATCCCTACACATGTTCTATTTGGTCAGTGTTTCATTACTGACATGGCAAAATATTTTACTTTCTCTATCTTTAAATGTTACTGCACTTCCCTAGAAGTCTTTGACATTTCTCCATCAAACTAGCTGCTCTTCATCCATCCAGTCTTAACCCATGCATCATCTCTTCCTCCTTAATATTTCTTTGGGTTCTTTGATTCCTGGACCATATAGTCATTTTGTAGGTAACTTAGAACTCTGATCACACTGTTATCACAACATTTTACCCATTCTAAACCTGTTGAAATCCTGGCATATCACAATCCCTACATTAAAATAACTAAATTACACATTTTGGATCTATATCCACCTTTCCATGATTTTAAACTTTTGTTCCTTAAAGGCAACATGGAGAGACTGTAAAAATACTCAGATTTCAAGATTCTGATTTGGTAAAATAAAGTATGGAATCTATTGCAGACCTTGAGGAAGACTTATCTTAAAAATTGGCTGGTTTTACATATGTAAGATATTTAAGAGTTTCCCCTGGCATTACTGATTTTTTTTTCTTAACAATAACTAAACTCCGCTATTTTTACCCTGCTTTAGAAGTACAACACCATGTATTTAAGACTGAATTGAGACATCTCACATCCCACAAGAATACACTTACAGTTGCACAAGTGCTTGCCCAGTTTTTTCTTTACACATTCAAAATGTAAAAATAAATGAATAAGGTTTAGTTTAGTCATTTCTAAACCACGGTACTAGAGACAGAAGAATAAGCTATTCTTCTACCAGGTCACACAGGATTTCTTATGTGCTCTCCCTTCTTCATCCCTTTTTAAAAAATAAATTTGTGACTTCTCTTTCTTCTTCCTAATCCCTCATGTCATACTACAACACAGCTATTACTAAAAAGACTACTACTATTAAATACTACTACCATCACTTATTGTTATCTTCAGAATAATGACAATTAAATCATATGCTTCCAATGTACTATCTATTATCTCATCTAGCTTTCACAGGGAAATTATTAGTATCATCAGATTAGGAAACTGAAGCTTTGTAGTAAAATACTGATTCATGTAATTTGCATTAGTTAAGCCCCATAAAGTTTCCACAAACATTCAATTTGTAAATTCTGAACCATTATTCCTAGGAAAATTATAGGAGTAGGCTCCTATAATTTTCTGGTGATAATATTTTTTCCAAGTAATCAGTGCACAGCATTGTTTTATGTGTATGTCTATTTAAAGGCAACTTACTTTATTTGTTTTTTGTTTGTTTATTAACATTGAACTCAGGGACAATGGCACTATGACTCATATCTAAATGAAACTTTAACATATATAATTTCTCTGTAAGCTTTCTTCAAGTTAGGAATAGTTGGCATTGCTGCAGCACTACACTTGGAGGCATTTTAAACAGGTAAATAAAAAAAAAAAAAAAAGAGGGCAGCGCCTGTGGCTCAGTCGGTAAGGTGCCGGCCCCGTATACCGAGGGTGACGGGTTCAAACCCAGCCCCGGCCAAACTGCAACCAAAAACTAGGCAGGCATTGTGGTGGGCGCCTGTAGTCCCAGCTACTCCAGAGGCTGAGGCAAGAGAATCGCTTAAGCCCGGGAGTTGGAGGTTGCTGTGAGCTGTGTGAGACCACGGCACTCTATCAAGGGCCATAAAGTGAGACTCTGTCTCTACAAAAAAAAAAAAAAAAGAAAGAAAGAAAGAAAGAAAGAAAGAAAAAAATCACAATATTTGAAAACTGTTGTCCTTAAATAGGCCACAAAAAGAATACTTGTGGGGCGGCGCCTGTGGCTCAGTCGGTAAGGCGCTGGCCCCACATACCGAGGGTGGCGGTTCAAACCCTGCCCAGGCCAAACTGCAACCAAAAAATAGCCGGGCGTTGTGGCAGGCGCCTGTAGTCCCAGCTACTCGGGAGGCTGAGGCAAGAGAATTGCTTAAGCCCAGGAGTTGGAGGTTGCTGTGAGCTATGTGAGGCCACGGCACTCTACCGAGGGCCATAAAGTGAGACTCTGCCTCTACAAAAAAAAAAAAAAAAAAAAAAGAATACTTGCTTAACTCTGGAAAGAGAAATATTAAGGAAATGTATCTCCTTGTATGGCTGTGAATATGGGTATCATGCGACACAAATTTTTCACATTTGTTTGTTTCTGAGTGACAACAAAAGTATCACTAATGAGTAATGAGTACATAAATTTGCACATATAGAATTCATAACTAATAAGAATGATAGTTATCTTGTCTAAGCTCACAAGCTATTAAATGTTGCTATTAAGAATTGCTTCTGGAATCCAGTGGCCTGCATTAAAAATGCTCATCACATATAGTAAGATAAAACCTTGGCAAAGATCTAACCACCATCTTAATTTTCCTCCCCAGTAGATCATGCTGGTGTGTGTTAGTGTGTGATTATGTGCATGTTGATATATCACATGTCAACAATGAGAATTGTGACCTATATTTTCTTTACTCTGTCACTGAAGAAATAAATTAGGAAAAAAAAACATTTTCTTTTTATTCCTTTCTAGGAATTTTTTTTTTTTTTTTGCAGTTTTTGGCTGGGGTTGGGTTTGAACCTGCCACCTCTGGCTTATGGGGCTGGCGCCCTACTCCTTTGAGCCACAGGCACTGCCCTCTAGGAATTTTTAATTAATTTACATAATTACAATTATAGATTGGTTTAAGAGTATAGATTGGTTTAAGAGTAAGGACAAGGCTTCCTCTCTGCCCTCTGAAAATCTGCTAAAATGAACTGACAATAAACAGAGTAACAGGAGAAAAAGCATCACATTTTTGAATATGGACAGGGACACAGGAGTCCAACACATCTCACTACCATTTTTAATAGTAGTAGTCTTTTTAGTAATAGCTGTGTTGTAGTACAACATGAGGGATTAGGGAGAAGGAAGAGAGGTCACAAATTTACTGAGAAGGGCCAGATGGTCAATGCTTACACCCTCTTTATAAGGGAGGTGGAAATGGAGAAAATAGGCAATTTTGAGGGCTAGTAAATTATTTTTAGAAGAATTGAATGAGACTGAAGAGAAGACAATAGTTTTTAATTTATTCTCTTTGGAAGTTAAATGAGACAAAATATGAGAAGGTGAGGGGCAGAACTGCACTGTGAACAAAGGATGTCTTATTATACAGAGTTGCCCACAGAAGACTACATGAAAAATTGGTCTGAGCATAGAGACAACTTTAAGTATTTCCTATTCTTAATCTTTCCTGGTTATTTGATGAGATTCCTATGGAGGGGGTCTTAAGACAATTGCATTTACTGTGGAAGATGTTTCTCCAGTCAGATAAGAAAATTCTAAAGAGTCTCTCTCTGTGCTTGGAAGGGACAAGACAAGAGAACACTAGAAAGTATTTGACTCTGAGGAAGCTTCTAAAGAAGTCTTCCTGGCCAGAAGCAGTGGCTCGTGTCTGCATTCCTAGCATTTTGGGAAGCTGAGGCAAGAGGATGGTTTGAGGTCAGTAGTTCAAGACCAGCCTAAGCAAGAGTGAGATGTCATCTCTACAAAAGATAGAAAAAACCATCTCTACAGGTGGTGGCACACACCTATAGTCCCAAATACTTTGGAGGATGAGGTAGAGAGATTGCTTTAGCCAAGAAGTTCAAAATTGCAGTGATCTCTTTTTGCACTACTGTACTCTAGCCAAGGTGACAGAACAAGGCTCTGCCTCTAAATAAATAAATAATTCTTAATTGTAGTGGCTCAGCACACCAATGCACCATACTTTGGGTATTGTTTTTTGAGCACCAACATCAGAATTTAATTATCTACCCCTATATGTAAAATAAAATAATACAATGCAAATCAAATTAAGATAATAACACAATGAGTACCAGAAAACTATCTGGGGATATGTTTTGAAAGTATCTAGGAAGGATGGTGGTATAAATAAGGAATTCTTATATATCCATATTTATGTAAGTATATATTTTTTTCTGTACAGTTAAACTATAAGCCTTAAAAATGATCATATCATTATGTGTTTTGGTTTTTGAAATTTTACTCATTCTAATGTTCTGCAAAAAATTTTTCCATGTCAGTAAAAGTGTATATCTACACTCTTATTTGTCCATATACTTTATTCCACTTCATAAATACATTTAGTTAATTTTACCCATTTCCTACATGTGGATTTTCAATGTGTTTTCTACTTTTCCTATTAGAATGAATAACATTATTTAAACTCTTTTCCTCCAGTGGATTTTCTGGGTCTAAACATAATTTAGAATTATGATACATACTTCTATATTGCTCAATTTAAGTGTTTTAACAAATTTCATGCTCATTATAAATGTATGAAAATATATATTTTCTGGAACATGAACCAGATATCATGGTAAGCTAAATCAGAATATCATTTTAACTTTTGAGTTTATGCAGTTACTAATAAGGTTGAATAATTTTCATTGCTTTTTTAATTTATTCTTTTGTGAAATGCCTTTGACATGTGGACTGTTCATTTTTTTCCCTTAATACAGCAGATTTTTTTGTTCTTTATTTGTTTTAAGTCAGGTTACTTGAGGTAAAATTACATACAATAAAAAGCACTCTATTTAGTTTACCATTCAATAAGTTTTGATGGATTCATACCCTGCATTAAAACTACCACAATCAAAATATAAAATAGTTTTATTATCTTTTCATAAAAATTGTTGCATGCCCCTTTTTAATCAACCACTCCTTCTATGTCTAGTTTATGCAAACATGAATTTGTTTGTTGTCCATAAAATTTTGCCCTTAGACAAAGGTCATATATAAATGGAATCATATAGTAGAGTTTGTCTTTAGAGTCCATCTTCTTTCACTTGGCATAATGCATTTGAAAATCAATGGTAATGCGTGCATCAGTAATTCTTTCCCTATTAACTGACTGATCACTGAATAGTATTCCGTGGTTTGACTTTTAATATATATTATGTGGATGCTATTTAAAAGAGAGATCCTAATTTACACTTTTACCAGCAAAATATGAGAGTTCTTGTTCCACATAACAGAAAAATATGTTGGATGAAGTGTAATTTAAGTCAGGAAACACTAAAGTTGTGGTACACCTATTTTGCATCACCGCTTTCTTGTTGTAACTGTACAGTTTACTTTAACTTTTATTTTATGGGGGAGACCTAGTTCATTTGTCTCTTTGAGTATTAAATTCCATTGTTTAGTAGAGTTAGATCCATAGGTCATAGCTTTTATTTTCTTTATAATACAAGTACCCATTGCATTATTAAACTACCTCTTTCACTGAATTGCTGGTTATTTAGATTTGGAAATAGAAATTGAGAGATTACAAGTTTTTTCATAAACATATTCAGCAGTTCTCAACCTGTGTGTCACAACCCCTTTGTAACAATGAAAATACATGGTGGCATTAGGAAGGTTGAGAGCCACTGGTATAGATAATGATACAAAGCTGAGAAACGCTTCTTAAACTAGCCTGTGAATCATGTATATACAATAATCACAAAAATGAAATATTATGTTGTATCATGTATGTTATATATGTTGTATCATATGTGTTATATATATGAGAAAAATGTTAGTTAAGCATTAATTATATAATAGCAATAAGAAATATGTTTTTTACAGGATTCAAATAGAGAGAGTGATAAAAAGGCATATGTGTGGTAGAATCTAGCTACACAGGGAAGAAACATAATATACAAAGTAGGGTAAAGAAGTCGTTCACCAAGGCAGGTAAAGCCAAGCTGGGACCCTGAGAACGAATGTCCTTTGGTGTCATTCATCATTAGTCATATGTTTAAAAGGGACACTGATACCACAAAATGTCTCTGTCTCTGGGAGATGGAGGTTTTACCTTTTAATGGGATACATGGATAATTTTAAAGAGTGAATTCCATAGCTGTCCCCTGTAAGTAGCTCTGTTTAAATGTCTATCAGAGCTTGTTTCTCCTCCACTAAATTAGAAAGCTTTCAAGAATGAGAAAAACCTCCTCCTCTTTCTTCTTTTTCTCCTTTTTTTCTTCTTCTGTCACTACCATCTTCTCTTTCATCATCTTTGTTCTTAACACCTCTCTTAGTGAAAGGGATTCACAGTAAATGGGCACATAATGTTTCTGCTCTACAACTTGAGTTGAAGGAATTTGAAGCTGACCTTTTCTATATGATCGTTTAAGAACACTTTTTCCTTATTTTAAAATTTTTCTTACTGGGTTTTTTTTTTCCTGACCTGCTCCAAGAGATCATTTTATTTATTCAACAAATATTTACTTATTGCCTACTGAGTGCCAGAAGCTATTTTAGGTACTAAGATGACTTTAAATATGTAATTTCTTGAGATCAGCATGAACCAAACTTTTATTACTTATGTTCGGCTGTATTCCTGATATAATTTTTGAAATATTAGCGGGCAGAGCAAATCCTTATTTGGAGCTTTTGAGATAGATTACAAGTAAAAGTACTTCATATAGACTTAATCTTTACTTAACAATTTTAAACTAAAATGTTTATTTAAATGTATTGAAAATGAAACTTTATAGTTGCTACTTGTTAATATGTCCCTATTAGAAAAATTCATATGTTGTCCTAATATGCTGTTCCTCAGAATATGATATTTGGAGACAGGATCTCTATATAGAACTAATCACATGAAAATGAGGACATAAGGGTGGCCCCCAATTCAGTATGAATCACAGATAGAAGAGAGAGGTCAGGATAAAGACACAGCAGGGGGAAAAGCCATTTACAGCCAAGGAGAGAGGCCTGAGATGGACACTTCACTCATCACCTCTTAAGGAACTAACTCTGCCAATACCTTGGTGCTGTTCTTCTAGCTTCTAAATTCATTAATAGAAAATAAATTTCTGTTGTTTAAACCATTCAGTTACAATAGCATAAGGAAACTGACACACTACCATAATTGCAAAATTATTTGTATTGTGATACCAAAATAATTATCAAATATCAAAATAATTATATATGAAAAATATATAAATCTAGTAAAATGATAAATAGTACCTTGAAAGACTTTTAGAAAAAATATTCTCATACCTCAGACTTTCATAGTATGAACTGGGCTTTGGAACATCATCTAAAAAAACAAGTGTTTGCACATTCTTGGGCACATGCATCAAGGCCACAATGACTTTTCCCAAGCAGCTGCTTCTTCCTTTGACATTGTATTCATTCAACTCGGTATATTTGGAACTGTGTCAGGGTCTGTAGTCATTGTATGAAAGACTGAAACACCAAGACCTAGGAAGCATTTATAGCTGACACAGTGACATTCTCTCCAAGGACCTTTCCTACAGCCCCTGGGGCTGCCTGCATCCAAGAAGCATTGAGCCAAAGCACGTATAGAGTCCCTGCCCACGCCCCTCAGTCCTGCCTGCCACTAGCTTGGGCCTCTGCCTGGACACTCCCAAGTGAGATGTTGAGAATCTGGGTCCCTGGATCCAACTTGAGAAATTGGCTTGAGGCAATAACTGTGGAAAAGAAAGAAGAGACTGGATGGTAAAAATGATATGTAGAAAAACAAGGGCAGCAGGTGGTAGTATGGAAGGCATTGAGAGGAGAAATCACCAATAGGTAAAGGACAGAGATGAATAGAAAGGGGGAGGAATCTTGAAAAATGCAATTTGAGAGTAGCCAGAGGAAAATACAAACATATTCTCTACCCTTTAAAACGGTTGATTTTTTTCCCACAACCTCTCTTTCACATGCTAATCTCTCTTGGCCTCTACACCATTTGAAGTCCCTGATGCCCTTTGTCTCATCCTTTGCTAACCTGACTTGGCAGGTCCTCATCTCTCTGTCACTGTCTCCCTGCTTTGCTCTACTCTCTGGTGTGATTTCGTAGATGAGAAGAGGACCCTCAATGCTCCCTTCCAAGTGCCAACAATAATAACTATGTAACTATTTCTGATACACTCAAGTAATATCTAAATATTTTAAAAGCACTGATTGGCTAAAGCCCATTTAGGATTTTCCCCAGCTATGCTTTATTTAGAGTAAACACGGTAAAGTTGGCTTACCTGCAAGTAAGTATGCATGTGTATGCAGTATCAGCATTTTAATGTCTGCAGGTACTTTTTAGTAAAATGCCCCATCACCTAACACCCAACTGCTCTACTATTTGCTGTTGTTTTCATCCAGTAGTATTTAACCTTCACAAAATACGTTCTATCAGCATATCTTAGTCTTCAATAAAAGAATTTTATTGTTTTAGGGAAATATAATGAAAATTGCTTTTATAATACAAGGCTTTCTGACATTGCCACCTTGATTACAAAATGATATACCACTTCTTAAAATGAGCACAGTCCAGAACCACAGAAGCTGTTAGAAATGTATTCTTAGTATGATTTAATTACCCAACATCTCCCCACCAGAGCACACTAAAAGTTATTTCCATATAAATTCTGTTGACAGTATATTATTCTTACTATAGAACTTGCACAAGAAAGGATACTTCCAATTACTTGTAGAAACATAAATAACATTATATTTTAAATGTATTTATTTAAATGTTGGGAAGAGAAATATTTCTACAAAACCATAGTAGACTCACAATAAGCCTGGATATACATTTGTAAGCATGTGGTGGCATAGTTTAGAGATATAGCTACTTCCTCTTCACCTTCATTTTGATTATTAATTTATTTTGTGAAGAAATTGTTGTCATTGTCACCTTTATACTTATCAATTAAAAAACATCAACTCATCTACACAATGGACATGTGAGCAGATATTACATTGATCACTTGTGAATATAAAGAATGAGGCATAGAGAGATGATGCAGTTGGTACTAAAAGGTAAAAGAAAGAGCTGTGTTTCAAGCCTACATTTGCTGGCCATGAATCCATGCATTTTCAGCAACACAGCAAGGAATCTCTCTGTCACTCTCATCCTTTTTTATATATTCACTATGTTGTAAAATCATCACTACTATCTAATTCCAGAACATTTTCCTCACCCTCCAAAGAAACCAGTTGCCTATTAGCAGTTAGTCCCCCTTCTCTCCACACTCTGACAACAATAAATCAACTTTCAGTCATCATAGATTTCTTATTTAGGAATTTCATATAAATGGAAAAGTACAATGTGTTTCTTATTTCTTATACTTAGCATAATGTTTTCAAAGTTCACCCATCTTGTAGCAAAGATGCTTTTTTATGGCTGAATAATACTCTATTTTATTTCACATTTGTTTAATCAATGCAACAGTTGATGGACATTTATTTTCTCTAACTCACTCTTAATAACAGGGAATTCAAGAAAAGTAAAGGGTCTGAAAATTCACCTTATCAGCTAAACATTTATCCTACCACATTAATTAGCATATAAATTTAATAGTCAATTCTCTATTTATAAAGATGTATGATGCAAAATATGAAAAAACCTTTACTGAGAATTTTGTAGCCCAATTTCTTGATGACAAAGGTCAAGAATTTAATGAAGACCATGGGAAAAGTCTAAAAAAAAATAAAAACCCATTTGGATGGAACTGATTCAGAATGTGATGACCATTTATCCTGCCAAGTCTGGTGAAGAGAGTGAAGAAATAAAGTAAAAATGGTCTAGCTAAGCTTTCAAGTTGATCACACCAGGTTTAATGTCAGGTTCTTAATCACTTATAGCAATATATTTGTGGATACACAATTGGCACTCTGCCAACACATAGGAATTTACACTGTAAGTGGAAGCCAAGAAGATGGTCATGTTAGAAATAAAATCATGATGGTATAATAGAAATAATGTAGATTGGATCAAAGTTAACCTATCCGTAGAAATACTTTCCTGGTACTTTGCTCAGAACATGTATTTGGTACCATGTCTTATTTTTCCATCTAATATTTTTTTGTGCGAAATTTGCTGATAAATGGAAAGCCCCATATACTGACTCATATATGTCCCCCAAAATTAACCTTTAAATCATTGTTTCACACCTTACATTCTGACCCTGAGAGGCTGCACACTAAGAAGATGAAGAGACTTGGGAAAATGTTTTGAATAGCAGCAGTAGAACCAAGGTTTTGATGACTTCGTCTATTATGATTGCCAATCCAAGTTCCTAAGGATTGTGTCTAAGTAAAATCTATGTTTGAAGGTGAAACACTGTCAAAGACAATTTTTTAAAAAGGCCAATGATGTTAATTTCAATCACTAACATATGTTGATACTTGTCTTTATTATTTGACTTGCTTTTAAAAATCGACAAAACAGGCATCTGTTCAATCTTCCCTAGTGTATTTTGAATGTTGACAATAAAAAAAATACAAATGAAAAACTACTTGGAAAGGACAATACATAGACTTACAAAATTCCCTTGACAAAATAACTACTGTATTTCAACCTATTACATTTAAAATGCGTTATCCTTAGTATCTTTCTACACAAAAATCACCTAGAGATGATCATTTGGGATGGAGTAAGTACCTTTGGAATACAACTAATGCACTTTCTCATAGCTGGAGTTCCACTGTCTACTTCTCCAGAATTGACTTTCTGCTCTTATTATTCTGGAGACCAAGTCTGCTCTAGACTTGTGTTTTCCCCTCAAAATCATTGTCACATCCTGGAGTCATGAATAAATTTTGTCATTCTCTTAAATTTCAAAGCTTTGACTTTCATCGCATCTTAATGTTTTGTTCTTAGTGTTTGATTTTAATATGGGAGCAAAACCAAGTACAGAGAGATGACACTCAGAGGATGTTCGTAAACAGCACCTGAGCTTATTGAATCCTTCACAGCTCACTGATTTCCTTGCCACCCTTTCAGTCTTAAACCAATTATTTTCCTTAGCCCTCAATGTCTGCAGATTCTATTTTGTCCACGCTGACCCTTTAGCTTGTCCAGCATTGTCACGTCAGCCCTCTGTCCTCACTCTGATCTCTATCCTGTGGCTAAGATCTTGGCTCTTTTCTTGGGAATAATGTTCTTGCAGGCTCTGACATATTTGGCTTACAGCACCCAAGAGCAGATATCCTTTTTGTAACTGGCTTTGCTCCCAAGGAGAGTTGATTAGAACTAAAATGTACTTTTCCAACTCTACTTTGCTTTCATCTACTATGTCATTAGATTATAAGTATAGTAACCCCCTCCAAAAACTTGCCCCTAAATCTTATAACAATCATTATCAATCTCTAAACCTACCTACCATTTCCTACTTCATTACCTTCCTCTTGCATTTATAATAAAAGGAGATGTTTGATGTCACCCATAATAACTGACACACCTGGCTTGTGCTTCAGTTCTCTATGTCTTTGATTCTGAATAAAAGGGTAATATAACTTAATTAGTAATACATGTGAATATATATAAATAACTAACACTTAACAAACTTCAGTAAATGGGTTATATTATCATTATCATCATTGCCTTTTCAAACCCAAATGTTTATACTACTCAAACATCACCATTCAGGATCAGGGCCACATCACTCTACTTGGCTTCAGAGTCAGAAAGGATACTGAATGAAGGCTAAAGCTGTAAAGCAGCACTTTACAAACAGAATCATTGAAAGAGTCTTAAAAAAAATTATTCCAAGATTAGACCAAATAAATAAGAATGGTAGAGATGGGACTTAGAAACCAAAATTAAAGATCTCTAGGTACTTCTACTGTGCAGCAAAGGTTGAGAACCACTGTTCTGCAAAGACCTAGTGGAACTTTTATGTCTAGTAGAAGCAACTTAAGAGCTCTCGTTGCTTTCTGGAAAACAGTGACTTGCTTCATAGCAGCAGGTTTTCTCAGTGGCACAAAAGGCAAGCTCAGACAGAGCTGACCATCTAAGAGCAAGACAGCTCTCAAAGTGTCTTTGCTAGAAGGCTGATTAAGGTAGAGTTAGAGAGCTGGACTTTGACTCTTCCCTCAGCTATTTAATTGTGTACCGTTGGTCAAGTTACACAATGTTGATAAGATTCAATTCCTTTATTTGTAAAGTGAAGATAAAAATGGTAATGATGTCCCAAATGCACGGTAAGGATTAAGTGAAAATGCTTAACATGTATCAATTAAGTATACAGTATAAACTGATTAAAGTATATAATTATCATTAGTCCTATAGTTATTATTAAGAAAGTAAGGTACCAGTTTAACACATGGTCTTCTGATCTTGCGTCCCAGGTCACATAAGAACTGAGTATAAAAGAGCAATTTTCAATTCATGTCATAAAGCTTTATTTGACTCTATATCACTGGCTGTCATCTTAGGAAAAATCAGATTGAAATGATGATTCAGGAAAAAAGACATATGGTTTTCCAGAAGTATATTATCCTAGGCTCCATGTAACAATCACATTTTGCATCCCATCTTCTTCGTATCATGGCTGGCTTATTGTACCCTCAATGAATCCCCAACAATAAAAAAAAAAAAAAAAAAGAAAGAAAGAAAAGAAAAAGAAATGAAAAGCATTCAAAAATATTCAGTGCATTTTAGTGGGGGTATACTCTTCCTAAAATTATATGGTCTATATGACTGTACCTGCATACAGTATTGTCCTCGCTGTCTCAGACTCTAGAGACATCAAGCAGTGTCACATACGGCATCTTAGCCCACACAGGGACAACTCAAAGTTGTATACTTTCCCACGCAATGCAAAGACAGGATCAAGAGAAAGACGCCTAGGCTATAAGAACAAAGACAGGGAGAGAAGTGAAGGTAACATTTTTCTCCTGGTAGCTTTTTACTTTTCTTATCATTTTCCTTGTAACCAAGTGCCCTCTCACTTTCTTTTCCATCTATTCCTCGGGTGTTGGCAGTGCCATTCAATCTCTCTGTCAATGTCTCTCTTTTCTATAAGAGAAAAAGATAAGCACATTTTCAAAAAGGAGCGCAAAGGGAGCTTATATGTTAGTTGAATAATTATAAGAACTCATAGGCTTAAAGATTTGGATATGAGCCCTACACATGGGACTGGAGATACAAGAGTGGCTTGAAACTCCATCTCCTGCTTTGCTACTATTTGCATAACCAACAGGACACTGTCAGTTTTGGATGAATTAGACTTTTCACAGTGAAGGTTAAGACAAGAGTAAGGGATTATGGTACATTCTAATGAAGTACTGGACGCAGTGATTCTGCATCAATGTAGTTGTATAATTGCCTGCTTGTGGGAGTTTAGATGATTTGCCCAATTATATATGCTTTGAAAAAAAACTAGAGAGCGTATCAGTGATGATTGCTATACAGAAATGAGTGAGAAATTGTTCATAAAAGCTGCACATTTTGATAGCTTCTGGCTCTCTGAAGTTTTCTGATTTGAAGCTCTAATCACTCATGCTTACTCTCAACCATAAGTAAATTATTTGAGAAGCTTCAGACACATTTTACTCATCATGAAAATGTAGACCTTCTTCCCCAATAAAAGAAAAATATTACTTTCAAATGGTAAAATAAAAAGCTTTAAAATAAAATGACTTGTGCTTGAAACTAGTTCTGAGCTCCATGAGAAATATAGGAAACTTAAAACAAAATAAAAAATACCAAATATTTGTGTTTGCTGTAGGTTATAAGTAAAATTTAGAGACCAAACGTTTTTTGTGTTCAAGACATACTATGTTGGTGGATTTCTTCCCAGCCTGGTTGGAAATCTTACCCCACCTACACCCAGGTGGAATAAAACCATTTTAATTGCACACACATACAAAAGAGAAATATCATGTTAATGTTTTGGTGCTGCCATGTTAATAAAATCTGAATTAGTTGATATTAGACAACATAGAATGGTAACTTGTCTAAGAATGTGAGACAGTATGTGTATATCTATGTATGATAATGCATAATGACCTTCACTATAAGCATCTTTACAGTTTTTTGAGCATCATCTAAGAATCTTTAATTCTAATGATGTAAGAATGAATGACACACAGTGAAAAACTCTAAAGAACTCACTATCTGGTCTGTTGGGAATTTTTTTTCTATTTTGTACTACTTTTGAGAACAGATGCTAAAATACGATACAGAGGTTGAGGTTTGGTTTAGAGCAAATATCAGAACACATCATCACTTCAGAATGAAATATATAAAGACAATAATTATTTATACAAATAAAATATAGCCTCAGAGAATTTTAAATAGTGAAAAATAATAATTTTACAAAAAAATTGTATCAGATCTTGATAAATTTTGGAAATCAAACGGATTATTTCATGGTTGCTTCCATTGTACATAGCAGAAATTATGAGTGGTATTATAATTAGGAGAACCATCTTGTTACCAAACTCTCTATTCTTTATTCTAAAAGTCTTAATGATATGCCATGCTATGTGTCAAGTACTCCCTGGTGCTTCAACATTTCTACTGAAAAGAAAGCATTAACTGGATGGTGCCTCTGGCTCAAAGAGATAGGGTGCTGGCCCCATATGCCGGAGGTGGTGGGTTCAAACCCAGTCCTGGCCAAAAACTGCAAAAAAAAAAAAAAGAAAGAAAGTTGTTCATTCAAGAAATATTTACCATGTGACTTCTAGATGCTAGTCATCACCAATATTAAGCAAAGGAAACTCTTTTCCTTCTTGGGGAATACATTCCAATCTTAAGAGACAAAGTGGAATTAATGAGCTCCTCCAGTAAGATACTGTTGTTGGGCTTGTTTCCTGAAATTACTACATAAATTTGGTTCTCACATGTGTCTTATGAGACGTCATGTGCCTATCCTTGGACATATTCAGATGTCCTGGTTTCTCATTTTGGAATTACCTCATACTATTACTATGTAGCTAGGGCCCTGTTACTTTTTCTGTGAATGTCAATTTCTGGTTTTATGGGATTTTTGGTTTTGTTTTTCTTTGTGTGTGTGTGTGTGTGTGTGTGTGTGTGTGTATGTTTGGAGATTCAGCATCCCAAGCAGCTAGGACTACAAGCACACGCTACCATGCCTGGATGATTTTATTTTTTCTTTCCTTTTTCTTTCTTTTTTTTTCCTTCTTTCCTTCTTTCTTTCCTTTCTTTCTTTCTTTCTTTTTTTTTCCTGGATACAAGTTCTCACTCTGTTGCCAATGCTGGTTTCACACTCTTAACACATCTGGACCTCCCAAATTAAGTGCTGGGATTATAGGCATGCACCATCATAGCTGGCCCTTTGAAATACTTTTTGAGGAAGAAAGCATTACATTCATATACCATGCTTCCTTCTAATTTGTCCTACATTTATAGTTTTTATGGTTCTTTTTATTGCTTCTCTTTTTCTTCCTTCTTTTTTCTTCCACTTACCCAGTGACCAAGAACACAGGAGATGTGGTACAATTTTATTGCATCTATTCCATAGAAGATATTTTTATGGACATATATCAATATATGAAGTGTTATGGGAATCACAACATTGGTCCCAAGTCCTCCAGATTAGAAATTTTGTCATTTAAATGTGTTAATTATTATGCCTTCTGCATTGTAACACCAGTTCTAACTCAGTATCTGCTTCATAAGAGAAAATTTAAGGAGGTAGGGTAGAAAAGCACATCTATTGGAGAATGAAATGTTTTCTAAAACAGTTTCTATGTATTCATTTTGTTAAATTCACATTTCCTAGGTTATCCAGATATTAGAGGTGAAAATTTTGTATCAACTAGTTTTGTTGCTATTGTTTTTGACTGTTAAGATCTGTAGGTAAGATCAATA
This sequence comes from Nycticebus coucang, assembly GCF_027406575.1. NCBI lineage: Eukaryota > Metazoa > Chordata > Mammalia > Primates > Lorisidae > Nycticebus > Nycticebus coucang. The sequence continues at coordinate 161,013,745 of NC_069781.1, forward strand.
TACAACATCTCTAAAAGTTCTGTAAGTCTTAGATATTTATCTACTGTGTCTCACAGGCAAAACCTCATACATTATGGCTTTGTCACATTTTATATCTTATCAGTTTTTGTCAGTGATGTAGCTGTTATGTTATAGTCTTTAGTATTACCACTTATTGAAATATTTGAGGGGTAAACCCCTTCCTAGTTTGCAGCTTGATTTAATCAGGAATTCATTGTCCAAGCACAATAGAAGTTTCTCCAGGATTGAAGAGATAAGATTTCCCACTAGTTTCAGTTTATTGGGTACTGTATATTACCTCCAATGTCTGACAAGATTATAGGTCAGGAGAAATTAACTTGATTTTGTATAACTCTTCTTTACCAGTTCTGCTACTTATTAGAGAGATATAAATATACAACTGATTTGAGCACCAGTCTCTTTCTTAATATACTTGAGAGAATAGCTATATGTAATTCTCTCGGTAAGGTTGGAACCAGTCAAAATGAGAAACGTAATTTTAATTCATACCCACAGCCTCTCTGACAGCACAGTGACTTTCAGCTCACCATCCAAATATTCAGCTCTTTTTACACAGTTTTCCTCATTCATGTAGCTTCACTCATAAAGAGAAAGATATAGTCCTCTCCAAGCAGCAATTCTTCCATTGCGTGTTCCCATGCTGATAAGTCAGATCAGAGTTCAGAACTCAAGGCATTCTCAGGGCTGTATCATTTAAGGCAGAACAACATATCAATTTGTAGGCAAAAGCAACCCAGGACGACAAGTGCTGACCATTGGGACTGAGTATTTCTGCAGTAATAAGGCAGTTGACAAGGCTGCCTTCTCAGCAGGGAAACTGGAAAAGTGGCCACTAATTGCTCTGTCCTAGTAAGCATCTTTTCCTGCCTTAAGAAAAGAAAAAAAAAAAAAAAAGGTAGATGTTGACATGACTTCCCACAGATGTGCATGCTAAATCCCCTTGCCTTAATTTTTCCTTGCTATCCCTCAGAAATTTCTCAGAGACTTTATCTATTTTTAATTGGGATGCTGCTCATTTTGAACTTGTCACCATATTCTAAATGACAATGGAGGGAATGAAAAAATTTTTTTTCTGTTTCATTTTAAATAACCAGAAAATTATTATAAGACAAAGATTTTATCAAATATATCTATACTGTGTGGTTATTTATTTAATTATTTTTACTGGAAAATCATACGTATAAACTTGTATAGAGCTCATGCTGGGGAAAGAAAGGCAAAACTCTCCGGGGAGAAAGACCAACATGTTTCATTTTCTTGCACATCTATTGAAAAAAACACTCTTTGATATCAATGCAAGTTCTTTAATTGTTTGTCCTCCCAAACAATTTCTTTATTATTATTATTTTTATTTTTTTTTTTTTGTAGAGACAGAGTCTCACTTTATGGCCCTAGGTAGAGTGCCCTGGCATCACACAGCTCACAGCAACCTCCAACTCCTGGGCTTAAGCGATTCTCTTGCCTCAGCCTCCCGAATAGCTGGGACTACAGGCACCCGCCACAACGCCCAGCTATTTTTTGGTTGCAATTCAGCCGGGGCTGGGTTTGAACCCGCCACCCTCGGTATATGGGGCCGGCACCTTACTGACTGAGCCACAGGCGCCACCCAACAATTTCTTAATGCTATATGAAATGTTGTTAGAAAACCACTGTCTCCTTACAGGGTGAGCAGAGGCCAGTCTTTTTAAAATGTATTTTTAACATGTTTCATAAATATGAATAGTCCACTTGAGAAAACAGTGAAAGGCATTGCCTCCACTTAACCCATATATAAAATGAATTCTCAATTCACTCAATTGTTAAGATACCTATTACTTCTAAATTATCTTTCAAATTCAATGTGATTTCAATCAAAATCACAGTTTAATAGAACTGAATGAGTTTACCATGAAAATTAAATGGAAGACCAAAGAGTCACAATAGCAAGCAGAATATTTTTTAAAAAATCAATGTGAAATCATTTGTTCTACCAGATAGTATGCAGATATTATTCTTAATTTAAACCTACAATGACTAAGAGACATCGGTTGGAGTGTTCAGGAACAGAAATCAAAACATAGTCTATATAATCTAAATGCAAAACCCACAAACTAAAGGATGAGATATATAAAAAGTAAATTAATAATATAAGTAATACTATAAATAAATGATTAAAAGATAGATTCTTAACATGTAGTGTTAGAATAAATTATTTAAATAAGACAAAATATAAAATTAGCTTTTTATTTTATACACAATTCCAGGTACATTAAAGATCTAAATATCAAAAGTAAAACTTAACACCTTTAGAAAAAAATGTAAAAATAAATATCATTACCTTGGTATAAGAAATAGACACTCAGATTAAACATAAAAAAGCATAACACTTTAAAGATCCAAAAATATATGTCAAAATGAATTTTGTACAAAATAAAAGGTAGTTGAAAGACAAGGCACTGAATTGCATTAAGATACTAGTAACACATGTAACTGGTAAATATTCAATGTGGTAAATTTGTAAAAACTCATAGGAATCTACAGTGAAGAATAAACATCCAATTAAAAAATGGGAACGAATAATTCATAGAGGAGAAAACCTGAAAGACTAATACACATAGAACAGTAATCAGTAACATTTAAAATCAGTGAAATTCATGCACCAAAGAAAAGAATCCCTATTCAACAAATGGTGCTGGGAGAACTGGATAACCACGTTTAAAAGACTGAAACATGACCCACACCTTTCACCACTTCCAAAAATTAACTCAAGATGGATAAAAGATTTAAATTAAAACACAAAATGATAAAAATCTTATAAGAAAGTGTGGGGGAAACTCTTGATGATGTTGGCCTTGGGAAAGATTTTATGACGAAGAGTTCAGCAGCTATCACAACAAAAATTAACAAATAGGACTTAATTAAGCTAAAAAGTTTCTGCACAGCTAAGGATACAACAAATAAAAAAAAAAGACAACATTCACAATGGGAAAAGATATTTGCGGGGTATAAATCTGACGAAGGGTAGATAAACTAGAATCTACAGAGAGCTCAAATTAATCAATGAAAAAGAACAAATAATCCCATCTACCACTGGGCAAGAGATATAAACAGGACCTTCTCTGAAGAAGACAGATGAATGGCTAACAAACATATGAAAAAATGCTCATCGTCTCTGATCATCAGAGAAATGCAAATCAAAACCACTCTGAGATATCACCTAACCACAGTGAGAATAGCACAAATCACAAAGTCTCAAAGCTGCAGATACTGTCATGGATGTAGAGAGAAGGGAACATATTTACACTGCTGGTGGGACTGAAAACTAATACAACCTTTTTAGAAGGAAGTATGGAGAATCCTTAAAGAACTCAAATTAGACCTATCATTTGATCCTATAATCCTATTACTAGGCATCTACTCAGAAGAAAATAAATCCATCCCACCAACCCAGGGATGGATTAACAAGCTGTGGTATATGTATATCATGAAATACTATTCAGCCATTACAAAATATGGAGACTTTACATCTTGTATTAACCTGGATAGAGCTGAAACATTCTTCTTAGTAAAGCATCACAAGAATGGAGAAGCCAGAATCCAGTGTACTCAGTTCTACTATGAAACCAGCATATGATCTAATACATACCCACATAAGTGAAAAACTCAAATCAATTCTGGGTGGGTATCAGGGGAACAAGGGAGCTGGGAGAGGGGAGGAGGGATATGAGGGTTTACAGTGTATTGCACACCTTTAAGGGTGAGACACAATTATAAGGATTTTACCTAACAAGTGTAAACAATATAACCTAATTCTCTGTGACCTCAATTAAGCTGAAACAATAAAAAATAAATAAAATAAAATCAGTTAAATACAATTAAAACAAAAATTATATACTATTCTATATATACCCCTTTGCACTGGAAAAATAATTTTGAAAAAGCGCAAGAACACTAATGTTAGGGGTAAATACCGATGAACATACCAATTCCCTTTAGAGTGATCAACATACCAATTCCCTTTAGAGCTGGGCCAGGGGAAGTTACAGACAAACCAAAATTACTTGGTACTCTTAATGGGAGCATAGATTGTTTTAACAACTTTGGAGGCCAATATTACAATATTTTCCACTTCACATGGTATATTTTTTGTGAAAGAATAAAAAAGGAAATAACCTATATAATTTGACAACTCAAGGAACCGCAACAAACTTACCAACCTATGAACAATATAAGAAATTAGGCCTAGTGTACTGATAGATACATAATTTTCCTACTCAGTTTTTAGTAGAGAATATCATACAAAATCATACATAATCAAAACACAGTAAAGTCATATATACAGCACTATACAAAACTAATACATTTACTCTTTACTCATGACTTAATCATTCTTTCTGAAAAAAGAGTCAACCTTGGTCTGTTTCTTATTATTTTTTTTTTTTTGAAAAAGAGTCTTACTATGTTGCCCTCGGTAGAGTGCTGTGGCATCATACCTCACACCAACCTCAAACTCTTGGACTTAAGCGATTCTCATGCCTCAGCCTCCCAAGTAGCTGGGACTACAGGCACTGGCCACAACACCTGGCTATTTTTTGGTTGTAGTTGTCATTGTTGTTTGGCAGGCCCGGGCTGGGTTTGAACCCGCCAGCTCTGGTGTATGTGGCTGGCACCCTAGCCACTGAGCTATAGGCGCTGAGCTCTGTTTCTTATTCTCCACATAAGTGGAAAAAGCACTCTCAAGTCTGGCTATATAACTCAGCATAATTGGGCATTTTCCTGCAGTCAATGACTTAAACTGCATTTTTATATGCCTGACATCCTCTTCTCTTGGAGTTTGGGCAATTGCCATATCATCTCAACTTGATGCTTCCAGTTCATCAGCTGCTTCATACACTTTTAACTGGTCTATACTTTGGTCAATACTGCTAGGAAAATTACTTCAGGGTCACATTCCTTACAGGTTGTCACTTCATCATCCATTTCAACTGAACTTTCAAAATCTATTCCTTTGATTTTTGCCACAGGAGATGGACTATTTGATGGGGCCCAAACATCCTTCTCTTGGGTTGAGACAAATCCAAATTTTGTGGACAATTCTGTATTACTTCTGGCTTAACTTTAGTCCAGGCAGAAGTGATCCAGAGGACTGCATCTACAGCATTAACTAATGAGGTGGATGAAGTTGCTTCCAGGCAGACCATAGGTTTGTGTTTTAGTAATAACCCACTGCAGGAGCTGGGCTCAGAAGTGCATTTTAAATGTTTTGATGATGCCTTCATCAAGAGGTTGGATTTTTGAGGTCATATTTGGAAGCAGAAATTTCAGTGTTATATCTGTGAGATGATTATTTTGCAGATGGCCAGGACAGATGCCTACTGTCAGTGAAACAGATCATATCTTCTTGTTTCTCAATTGATACCTCTTACCACTCATCAAAGTGGTCACCAGTCATCCATGTGCATTTGTTTGATCTCCAAGTGATGGGGAGGTATTTGGGCTTCATGTTCTTGAATGTGTGTGTCTTTGCTGATTTACCAATCACCAAGGGCTTTAGTTGGTGACCTAGCGCAAAGCTGAACTGTGTCACCCTTCATGATAAGGCTCCAGTCAGGCATCATCTTGAAAAAGTGTCTACATTCATGAGTGGAAAAGATGTTGTCATCTTTGAAGCCTTTGGCAATATCTAGAAAATTTTGATGAACTCTTCACAACCTCTACTAGAACTTTATTGGATTCATCACATAAGACTTTCTTGAAATCTAATGTTGCACTTTAAGTTTTTTGAGTACACCTTGATACTCGGAAATCTGCCACCTTGAATTCCTGGGTGAATTTTTAGCAACTTCTTGGAAATTAAGGTGTTAATACCCCTCACTTGCCTGAATCAGCTTAGTGTGGCTTCACTGACTTCATTAAAGGACACTTTCCCCCTTTTCTTTTGTAGGTCTCCACTTCCCTTACTATATGTGTCCATGTACTCACATTTACGTTTTTGGATGTTGCAAACAGTAGTATTGCTAACACCAAAATGTTCTGCTATTTTTCTTTGGCTGCTGCTTTTTAAAAAATGTAGATTAACCTTTTCCTTCTATGCCAGCTTTCTGAGTTATTTACTTTGGGCCAGTACATCTCTATTAACTGTAAGATTTTCCAGTAATTTTAGAATGTACGTACAATTTTTTCATGTTGAAAAAAATCTTCTTCAACACATGGTAAACAACAGGATGGATGTTAGGCCTAATCCAAAACGTAATAATAATAAAACATGAAAAGAAATTATACTAAAGAAAAAAATATTACAATTAAGGGACAAAGTCCACATGTTCCACTCCTTGATACAGCGTGAACTTAACTAGTAAGTTATAGAGTATAAATAAATAGTGTGTGCCACAGTCCAAGTAGTCAAGATACAACTTACAGAGGTGGTCAATATATAGAGGTTAGTCTTGCCTTGAGTACATGTGGTAGATCTCCAGTCTAGGAAAATTAGGTCAACCTAAGGAGATGGTCAATGTAGGGAAGTAGTCAACTATGGAGGTTCTACTATATTCACCAATAGCAGAATGAATAAAATCAGAATGGTTGTTTACATACTTTGGTATGTGTGAAACTCAACTATAGAGTTAATAAAAGGTACAGAGACCCAGGCTTATTGCAGTAGGATAAGACTTTGGCCTTTCTCAGGAGATTCTGACACTCAATAATGTGTGAGAACCAGCAAATTGAGATACATCTATCAAAAAGACAAATTTCAAAACCTGATGTTGGATAGGAGTAGCAAGTTGCAGAGTATGGGATAATGTATAATTTAATGCATGTAAGTTTTTAAATCCTCCAATACAAGACTTTCTTATGTTTATGGATATACAAAGATGTATTAAATATCAAAACGTGTGAAAATGATAAATATTATACTTGTGTTTGTGACTACCTTAGAAGAGGGTAATAGAATCAGAATCTTTGTACTCAGGGGTCTTCAATTATATTTCAAATAATATTTTCTTAAACTACTGGAACAGCAGTAAACATACCATAATGTTAAGATTCATTGTAGTTGGAAATTGAATATTTGTGTCTGTGATATATTTCACAAGATAATTTTAATAATACAAACCTATGAATATTTTATGATCCCAATTTTATAAAAATGTATTTAATAATTTATATGATTATAGGAGTAGAATAGTCATAAATAACACTATCTACTGCTATATTTATATCTATTAATTACTGAAAAATCTCCTTGATCTATGATTAAGGCAAAGAAATATAATTATAGGTGTCTTTTATTACCTTATATTTCCTTCCTATACTTTTATCATAAATGCAATTAACACAATAAGTTAATATCATATGACTACTAGCTCACAGGCAGTTTGCAAATTAACTGTGACTAAAAATGACTTATTTTGCTATTTCCGGTTTCTCCCTAGACAGTATGGTAAGTACAGCTTATAAAGTATTCCAGCAATTATATTCATTTTTAATAACTAAGCCATTTGTCACCAAAAAATTATACATGCACACAATTTTCAAATATGAAAGACTATAGAAAACTGACCTTTAATCATCATTTGCTTTTGATTAGTATTCTTCTATCCTTTTGGGAAAAGGAAGATTGATCAATATATGTTGACATTTATGATTAGATATACAGCATTTTGTACATTTCTCACCCAAAGGGCTTAATTTGAAAGTAAGTGAAACAGGTAGAATATGTCCTCATATTGGCTCATCTTTCCTGACAAGAGGGGTTTTCTAAGAAATGCCACCGCTTGCAGAAAAGATGACAAGGATAGTTACAACTCAAGTTTTTCAGAAGCCATTGAAGTAATCTGCCTACAGTGTGGTGTACACAGTTAAGATAGTTGTAGCAAGGACAAAAAGTTCTCATCAATTATTTACAAAGGTCATTTTGATGAAATTTTACAGGCTGATGCAAAAGATTGCTTTCTTTCAACTGTCAGTTTGATATGAATCTTCGTTTCAACAACAGTCAGGGAGTTCTATAATCTGTACAGTTTTCAATCTTAAAAAAAAAAAAAAAAAGCTGTCAATAAGCATATAAAGAATGTTACAGCAACTTAATGGCCAAAGTAGGAAAACTGACAAGAGTGTCAGAAAGATAAAGGAAGCTTATATTTGTTTGGTTAGTATGGTTTTGGTTTTTCATTTTTGGTTTCGCTTTGACTTTGGCTTGGGTTTGGTTTGGGGCTTGTTTGCTTGTTTGTTTTGCAGATGTCAAGGTTTATTTTATTGAATATTTTGAGACTTTTCTGAGAGCTTGAGTCCTAGACTCTTTTAAGGGAAAGTACATTCTTGTGAGAAAGAAGCAGGGATGGAAAGGCAAGAGATGAAAACAGCCAAAAATAACTTTGTGCTCAAAGTCTCTATCTTACCCCTTACCCTCCCTCTTAAGAAATCCTACAGGGGAGGGATAGCAGTGAGAAAATCCAATTTAGACATATAACAATGTTTCCAGTAGTGTAACCAGGAAGGAATTCTGGAAAAAGTTTACCGGTACTGGTGTTATACAATGAGGCACTAAACAAGATTAAGACTTTTAGAATTTAACAGTAAAATGGTTAACTCTGTAAAATAATCGTGGATAAGCTACATGAAAATAAACATCATATTAAAAGTATAGAAATACATGTTTGAACAATAATGTTTCTAAGATACTAGCATCAATAAAACATTGTATAGGATGTTTAATAAATTTAAAATTAAACAGAAGAGATCACATATTCTTAATAAATTCTAACCAACACCACCTACAGTTTATACTGTACATTTAAAAAAAAATCTTCCTGGAAAAGTAGGGGTATATAAAACTGGCATTGGGGTCTAAAGTCCAGAAGTTAGGTTGTGGTTGAGGGAGTTATATATGAGAGGAGAGCTAGAACTTTAACACTAAAAGGTCAGAGAAGCCACACATAAAGAAAGAGTAGTTTGGAAGAATTAAAGGGAGGTATCCTGGCTAATTTTTGTAAACATCCTTACAGATAGATATATCTATGTTTACATCAATACATAATGCTCTACTAGGGACAGGACAATTTTGTCATTCAGGGGACAATTGTGAAAGTCTGGAGACTTAATTTTCACAGAAATAGAGAGGGTACATTTAGAGAGAATATGACAGGGATGCTGCAAAACATCTTACAAACCTCAGAACAGCCTACCTCCATAACACAAATTATTTATCCCACACTTTTAGTGAGTCCCACAACCTCAGTAGTGCTGAGGTTGAAAAAAACCTGATGCATAAGAGAAAACATAGTCCAAGATTGAGTAAAAGCTTGCATAAAACTACATTGAAATGAAAATTACATGTAATATGATGTGAAAAAAAACTAATCTGGCACCTTTTAATTTTTATTTCCCCCCAAATAATTATATAGTTCAATAGCAAATTTTTAGTAATTCATTATATTTTATCTAAGGAGGGGAAAATGTGTGTAGTGATGTTCAGATATTAATAGCATTTTACATCATGTTTTCAATTGAACATTTAATGAAATACATCATCTAATTCTAACTTTGCTATATAAATAATCAGTGTATAATTATAGAACTCCTTCAAAAAGGCCATTTGTTGAATGTGCTGAATGCTGAGTCCTCTGCCTTAAGCAAGATCACACTAAAGATTGCATATCTGCTGAACAAGTCCCTTATTAGTTTATTATTTGGGGAAATATTTACTGAATCTCTTCTAAATGCTAGACTATTCTAGAGCTCTAGATACTCTGAGTAAAATAAAACTCTCAAAGACCTTATACTCTAGAATAGAGAAAGATATTACAAAGATTCTTGCAAATCAGTAAGATAATGTCTCTACAAAGAAGTATATCCTTAGATTAACATGGTGGCAAAATACTTAATTCAATTATATCCTTTAAAAACTATCAGTTCTATACTGAGTTATCTCATATCTCCCTGATGATTTAACAAAAGCGGCTGGAAGACTTGATCTAAAAATAAAAGAATCTGCCTTGGAAAACAAGGTAAGAGAACAATGCAAAGTCACGTATAAGAAAACATAGTATTTAGTTAAAACATCTCTGTTGGGAATGCTAGAAAGTAAATTATATTTGAAAATTGTGGAAAACATGTAAATTCAATAAACAATTTTAACAGTGATATAATATTATCACCTATATGATCACATAGTTCTTCTTGGTTCTGGAAGCTATTTTTAAATTAATAAATATAAAGTGAGGGAATGTAGAGCTATACTTGTTAACTTGCAGGATACAAAAGAAGGAAAACTGTGCTTTTAGGAATCTCGACTAAGTATGGAAGATAAGACCTACTGGAAAGATCTGTTATTCTCTCTTTCTTGCTGTCCTTGTTAATCTGAGAAATAGACAATATAGGATAAAGCATTCATAATAATGGTGTCTGAGAAAAATTTGAGCTTATTTGCTGTCTTGTTTGAAGAACTGACTTGTCTTTTTTTCCCTTTCAATATTGTTACAATTTTTTTGGTTCAAAGATATATCTACTTCTTGAAAATAGTAACTATATTATCTTTTGTTAGTTTTATATAAGTTGAAAAAACATTTGTAAATTATGTGTTTTTGAAATTTTGGGCAAAATTCAAAACTCCATGGAAACTCTGGATTTGGACAGAATGTGAGGGTTAGGGTGACATTCAAACACCACTGGGAAATTTTCATAAAAAGCAAAAAAGAATAAAAGCTTATATGTACCCTATTTTTAAAATTATGTTATTTGATAGAATTGAGTATATGTGTGCCAAGAGTTGAACTTGCTTGTCACTTCCCTTGACTCATCCAGAAAGAAATATTGGTTGTTTTTATTCAGATATTTGGGCTAAATTTTTCACCTTTTCATTGGTTTGGGTCACAGCTGCTTTTACTAGTAATATTAGATTGATAGTCCTTTCCAAAAGCATGTGTTTTCTTTAAATGTTTTGACCCTAGCTAATAACAACGAGATGCATATCTAAGCTGAAGAATCTGACACTAAATGGAGTTTTCATTGATGTTTAAACTATATCTAAGTTAATACTTAAATACTGGGAGAGATGAGCTGCTCTAAAGGAATCTCAGTTAATAAGTAGCATGAGCATAGTCATTCTTGACCTTGGCTGGACATTGCAATCACCCAGGGAACATTTTAATTCCTTAAATTGAATTCTATTCCAGACCATTTAAATCAGGATGTTTGGAGTGGAGTTTATACAGTAGTGCATTTTCAATGATTTTTATATGCCATCCATTCTGAGAACCATATGCATAGAAAAAGATTCTCAGATATGCACTATATATGACTGCTGCATGAGTATCACCAGGGGTGCTGGCACCAGATATACTGAATCAAAGTCTAGTGGTCACTGCGGATATCATAATAATCAATAAGGATGCCCTGGACTAGTGCTTTTCAACCTTTTTTATTCCACAGCAAACTTGAACATATAGTTAAACTTCCAAAGCACACTTAAATTACGTTGATAAAAAAAAGCAAAAAACAAACAAAAAAAAAGAACATACTTAATATGCTCGAACTTCTTTTGAAAATAATCTAATTAATAATCTTTAAAATATTTTCATAGCACATCTAAGATCTCCTCATACCACACCAGTTTGCTGTAGCACACCATTTGAAAATCACTACCCTAGACCTTATTTTTTTCCATGGACATACTGATTTAACAATAACATACTGACCAAGTTGCCTTTCTGAGAACTCTATAAGCCAATTAAAAGATATAAGTAGCCCAGGTGAGTACACAGCCAAGAAGAACCTTATCGAAGTGTGTAAAAATAATTTGTTACATTTACTTACCATAGCCCTTCCCCTAGCAAGCAGTAGATGTCATGAGTGGGAAAGAAGTGCCAACTCATGGCTTCTCTGTTAGGGGAAAAACAGAAGAGTAGAGCATGCATCTAACTTTCTGAATTTTTAGGAGATTTCCCAAGGCACTGGTATCTCTCTTGTCTGATCTGGACTGCTGGCAGGAACTGGCATAATTTAGATACCCAAACACTACTGTGAACAAAAATGAGTGCAATGGCTCCTTGCATGACCCAAAGAGACGTCATTACTCCAGAAAGATAACAGGAGGAGCAAAAGATTATGAACTACCAAAAAATAAACAGGGACAAAACTTTTTAGTGGAAAATTACAAACATTAGACCAGGCAAGACGCATCCATGGCCAAGGCTGAGATAGGGGGAGTGGTGATTAGTAAATGTCTTTCTTTTTATGATACCAATAAGTAAATAGTTTGGAGGGTGGCTATTTTTCTCAAATGCACAGATTTTACAAAATAATAATCAAGCATACAAAGAAACAGAAAAACATGATCTAATCCTAAGACCAAAATAAGACTCCAGAAAGCAACCCTAAAAAATCTCAGAATTGTACATTACCTGAGAAAAAAACTTAGAATAACTGCTTTAACAATGTTCAGTGAGCAGAAAGAGAACACAAGCAGACAACTAAATAACTATGTATACAAAAAATGAGAATATCAATAGAGACAAAAACTATAAAAAAGAATCAAGTGGAAGAAGCTCTTGAGTTGAAAAATACAGTAACTAAATTAAAAAATTTACTTGAGAGATCTAAATAGCCATTATGAAAAAAAATGTAAAAATAGATATTGGCATGGATATAGTGGAAAAAAATAGAGACAGGCAAGATGTAAAGGAGTAGAGTTTTGGGATGTAATTGAAGTTAAGTTTCTATCAGTTTAAAGTAGATTTCTATAACTTTTAATATACTTATGCCATCTCCATGGTAACCAAAATACTACATATGAAAGATACACAAAAAGAAATTTAAAAAGAATCAGTAAAACAAAATTTCAAGAAATTAAAAAAAAATTCAGTGATACAGGAAAAGAGGGACAAAATAGCTTTAAAAGTACAGAAAACAAAATGGCAATAGTAAGTCCCTCCCTAGCAGTTATTATCTTAAATGCAAATACAGTAAAAGTTGGGGAATTCAACACCCAACTCTCAGCATTGGACAGATCGTCTACACAGAAAACCAACATAGAAATAACAGATTTAAACTGTATCATGGACCAAATGTACCTAACAGGCATTTATAGAACATTTCACCCAATAGCTGCAGAATATATATTTTTTTCATAAGCACAAAGAACCTTCTCTGGGATAGACTATATGTTAGGATGCAAAACAAGCCTCATTTTTTTTTTAATATAAAAGAATATCAGTGGGGAGAGGGTGGAGCAAGATGGTAGCCCAGAAACATCTTCTTACTAGCAACTTACAGCAAGGCAAGGGAAAGAAAACTACAACCACCTCTGGTGGGGGAGCTCACCTAGGCACATCACTCTGGGGGCATAGTGAAGCAGTGGTGGACTACAAGAGCCAGGGAGGAGGTCTGGAGCTGAGGAAAACCAGCATAGAAGGTGAGTATTTGGGAATGGGTGGGGACCAGCTGGCCATCCCACCTATAGAGGAATGTGGACCAGAAGGGGCTGTTCTGCAGTTGTTGGGGTTTTTTTGTTTGTTTGTTTTTTGTGACTAAACTCCTCACTGTAGGTGCCTTAGAAGGCTTAAATAAGTGGGTGGACTCAATCAGTTTTCAGCAGCTGTATTTGAATACCAAGTGGGGTAGTTCTCCCATCAGCTTGGCTGTTAGCTGGACACTGCCAATGTGGGAATGCCATGTAAGAGAAACAGTCCGCAGGATCTGAATGCTACATCAGATCTGGTATGCCTGCTGAGTTTAGGCATCTACCCTTAGGGTGAGCTGAGAGGCCCTGGGAATAGTTGTCAGAGGGTATTGTGAGATGTGCTTCCTACATAATCTGGAGAGAGCTCAGGATCCCAATCCCATGGGGACTGAATCCTGATGAAGCAACCAGGCCCTGGCTAAGGGCAACTAAGTCAAGAAGATAGGACCTGGTCTCCTCTGCAACTACAGAGTGGCTTCTGCCACTAATTTTTCACTGCAAAATAGTGCATAGAAGTTCTTCATCTCCTAATACAACAGCACCACCTGGTGTCCTGGCAATATATTGATATATATAGAGAGAGAGTAATACACATGCATACACGCACATACACACATTTCTTTGTTTTTTGTTTGTTTTGTCAGTTGGTTGGTTGCATTTCTATCTTTTCAGTTTTTCTTTCTTCATTAGTGAGGAATCCTCCATTTTTGGTACAAATTTTTAACCTTTTTTATTCTCTTTTTTTCTCTCTCTTTCTCTCTCTCTCTTTTTTTTTTTCCAATTTTGGTAGAGATTTTTCTACTTTTATCATCTTTCCCACACAAATTTCTCATACAACACCAATATCCATTTTTTCATGTTATAATTGTATTTACAATTTTATTTATCTATATTTATGTTTCTTTTTTTTTTTTTTTCCTTATCTCTGAGTGCTGGGGAGTCACAGCATTGGTCTGGCTCAAGGAAGTCACAAATTCACGGTCCAGGATGTTGATCTAACTTCAGTCTATGGAAAATCAATATTGGCAGGTCCAACTGTGACATACTACTGAATGTTTAATTTTTTTTTTCCTCTCTCACTATTTGGTGGAAGTAGGGTCTTGCTTTTGCCCAGGATAGTAAGGAGCTCCTGAATTCAAAGGACCTGCTGAACCTGGCCTGCCAAAGTCCTAAAGAAGCCATAGCACTCTGCTGAACAACATCATTTCTCCTGTTGCTCTCTTTTTCTTCTTTCACTTCTCTTTTTTTAATCTTTCTCTTCTTTCTCCCATTTCTCTCTTTATCCTTCTCTTCCTTTTGACCTTATACCAAAAGGCTATTTCAATACCTAAGCTCTGAGATGTGGTAATTTAAAGTAAAGGAGGTAGTGAGAAGGAAAAATTATGCGAAGGAAGAGCAAACAAGAAGAAAACACAAATGAGGAAGAACCTATCAAAAAATTCTGGCAACGTGAAAAACCTAAACAAAGCAAATCCTCCAAGGGACCACAAGACAACTACCAAAGAGGATTCAACCTATAAAGAATTAATGGATCACAACTATGGCCCAAGATGAAGGAGGGAGGAGGTGGGAGGGGAGAGTAGAGAAGGGGAGAGGTCAGATTGAGGGAGGGTAAATGGTGGGATCACACCTATGGTGCATAACGCAAGAGTACATGTCAGATCTATTAATATAGACTATAAATGTCTTAACAAAATAATTGAGTAAATGAGATGAGGTATACATTAACCAGTGTGATGTAATCATTCCTAATTCTATATGAAATCAGCACATTGTACCCCACAAATGCATTAATATATACATGATCTATGTGTTTATTATCTAATAAATAATTAATTATTTAATTAAAAAATAAAAATATAAAAAGAATTAATAGAAATGGAAGAAAGAAAGTTTAAACTGAGGATGGCAAAATTAATAAAGGGAATTGAGGAGAAAGTGGAGAAACAGAACCAAAATATGGATTAAAGCTTTTAAGAATATTGAAAGGATATGGCAGAACTTAAGTAATTGAAGGAGCCAATCAGGAAACTTAAAGATGCAATAGAAAGTAACAATAACAGATTCAACCATGGAGAAGGAAGAATCTCAGAGCTAGAGGATAAAACTCTTAGGCCAGGCAAAGGGACTCACGTCTATAATCCTAGCACTCTGAGAGGCTGAAGCAGGTGGATTACTTGAGCTCATGAGTTCAAGACCAGCCTGAGCAAAAAAACGAGACCCTGTCTCTACTAAAAATAGAAAAACTGAGGCCAGAGGACTGCTTGATCCTGGAATTGGAGGTTGCTGTGGCTATGATGCCATGGTACTCTACCCAAGGCAACAGCTTGAGACCCTGTCTCAAAAAAAAAAAAGTAGAGGATAAAACCCTTGAGCAAGCCCAGGCAGATAAAGAGGTAGAAAAGAAGAGAAAGAAGAACATTCACTCAAATAAGTATGGGATTTCACAAGGGATACAACCATATGAATTACAGGGATCTCTGAAGGGGAAGAAGAATGTCCAAAAGGAATGGCAGCCCTGCTGGAGGATATTATAAATGAAAATTACCCAAGTTAAGGATTCCAAAACACTCCTATTAGAGGAATATGAGACCTTGGGTCATCTCAACACCAACAGAGCCCCTCCAAGATATATTGTAATGAATCTGTCCAGAGTCAAGACAAAAGAGAAAATTCTGCATGCAGCTAGGACTAAGCACCAACTAACCTTCAGAGGCAGATCCATGAGAGTGAAAGTGAACTTTTCGGCTGAAACTTTCCAAGTCAGAATAGAATGGTCATCTACTTTTAACCTTCTTAAACAGAACAATTTTCAGACCAAAATTCAGTATCCTGATCAACTAAGTTTAAAACTAAAATGTTTTACTGATATGAAAACATTGAGAAGATTTGCCACAAGACGACCAGCTTTACAGAAAATACATAGACCTATTCTACACACTGAGCATCTCAAGGAACCACCAGCAAAGTAAACAGCCACAAACTAAAGGACAAAACCTAGCTTCCACAATAGTTCAAAGGATAAAACTAAGCAACAGACTTTCACAAAATTAGATGAATAGAACTTCAGCAAAATTATCCATTTTCTCAATAAATGTCGATGTTTGAATTCCCCACTGAAGAGGCATAGGTTGACTGATGTGATAAAAAAGCACAGGCCATCCCTGTGATGTCCAGGAAACACACTTAACCTTGAAGAACAAATTGAGACTCAGGGTAAAGGTATGAAAAACAGTATTTCAGGCAAATAGAAATCAGAAGAAAGGAGGGGTTGCAATCTTATTTTCAGATATAAATGGATTAAAAGCAACTAAAGAAAAACGAAGATGGTCACTTCATTCTGTTAAGGGAACAATATGACAAGAGAACATTTCAATTCTAAATATTTATGTACCCAACTTAAATGCTCCCAGATTTATGAAGCAGACCTTGATTGGTCTGAGAAATATGATATCCCACAACACCATAACAGCTGGAGACTTTAATACCTGTCTGGCAGGACTGGAGGGATGCTCTAAGTAGAAACTAAACAAAGACACAAGGGACTTAAATGTGACCCTATAACAAATGTGATTAATAGACATATACAGAAAATATCATCACAAGGCTAAGGAATACACATTCTTCTTGTCAGTCCATGGAACACAGTACAAATAGATCATATGCTAGTATTCAAACATCAAGAAAATTAAAAGAATTAAAAATATGTGTTTCATCTTTTCAAACCGTAAGGCAATAAAGATGGATCTCAACTCCAATAAAAAATTTTCATGCACACGCAAAGGCATGGAAACCTTATACTGAAGGACAGTTGAGTTAAGGAAGAGATAAAAAAGGAAATTATTTAATTCCTCAACATAACAACTATGAAGCTATAGGTTACCAAAACCTGTGGGTCACTGCAAAAGCAGTCTTAAGAGGGAAATTTAGCACATTAGATACATACAGCCAAAATACACAAAGAGAGCACATCAACAACCTAATGAACCATCTCAAAGTAATGGAAAAGAAAGAGTAATCCAATCCCAAACCTGGCAGAAGAAAAGAAATAACCAAAATTAAATCAGAAATAAATGAAATTAAAAACAAAAGAATCATTCAGAAAACTAATGAAACAAAAGTTAGTTCTTTGAAAAGATAAATAAAATCAATAAACCCTTAGCCAGATTAAGTAGAAACAGAAAAATTAACTCTAATACTCTCAATCAGAAATGAAAAAAAAATAGCAACAGATATCACAGAGATATAAAAGTTTATTTCTGAATACTACAAGAAACTCTATGCCCAGAAATTTGACAATACTTGGAATCACACCTTGTCCCTAGACTGAATCAAGAAGAAATAGATTTCTTGAACAGACCAATATTAAGCACTGAGATCAGAGAAGCAATGAAAAAATATTTCAACAAAAAAATGTCCTGGACCAGATGGCTTCATACCAGAATTCTATGAAACCTTCAAAGAAGGGCTTGTACTCATACTGTAGAAACTATTCCAAAACATTGAGAAAGAAGAAACCTTCCCCAACACATTCAATGAAGCAAATATCACTCTCATATCAAAACCAGGAAAAGAACTACAGATCAATTAAAGAACTACAGATCAACTAAAAAGAACTACAGATCAATTTCACTAATGACTAGAGATGCAAAAATATTCACAAAATCTTAGCTAACAGATTATAGCTACACATTAAAAAAAATTATACATCATGTTCAAGTAGGCTTCATCCCAGGGATGCAAGGCTAGTTTGATATATGTAAATCCATAAAGGTAATTCACCATATCCATAGAAACAAAAGCAAGGCTAGATCCTCTCAATAGATGCAGAAAAATTATTTGACAAAATTCAGCATCCTTTTCTAACAAGAACACTTAAAAATATAAGTATAGGTGGAAAATTTCTGAAACTGATTGACACCATCTATGACAAACCCACAGCCGATATCATATGAATGGAGTAAAACTTAAAGCTTTTCTTCTTAGAATAGGAACTAGACAGGGATGTCCTCTATGGTCACTACTGTTCACCAGAGTGTTGGAAGTTATAGCCAATGCAGTCAGGCAAGAGAAAGATATAAAGGGTATCCAAATGGGAGCAGAAGAGGTAAAACTCTCACTCTTTGCCAATGACAAGAACTTATACTTAAAGAACTCCAGAGACTCAACCACAGGACTCCTGGAAGTGATCAAGAAATACAGTAAAGTCTCATGGTATAAAAATCAATGTCTACAAATTCACAGCCTTTGTATACGAGTATAACAGCCAAGTCAAGAAGCTAATTAAAGACACAATTCCATTCATGGTAGTTTCAAAGAAAATAAAATACCTAGGAATATACTTAAAAAAAAAATAGAGGTGAAAGACCTTTACAAAGAAAGTTATGAAATCCTAAGAAAAAAAAATCACAGAAGACACTAACAAATGGAAGAACATACCATGCTCTTGGCTAGGAAGAATCAACATTATTAAAATGTCAACACTTGCTAAAACAATCTACAGATTCAATAAAATATCCATTAATAGTTCTTTATTTTTTATGGAACCAGAAAAAAACACCATATAGCCAAGGCAATTCTTAATAATAAAAACAAATCCAGAGGCATCACCCAACCAGACTTTAGGCTACATCACAAGTCCACAGTGATTAAAACAGCATGGTGTATTGGCACAAAAATAGAGACACAGACATTTGGAACTGAATAGAAAACCAAGAGATGAAACCAGCCTCTTATAGCCATCTGATATTTGATAAACCAAACAAAAGCATACACTGCAGAAAATAATCCCTATTCAGTAAATGGGTACTGTGCTGGGAGAACTGGATAACCACATGTAAAAGACAAACTGGACCCATACATTTCACCACTTACAAAAATGATTTAAGATGGATAAAAGATTTAAATCTAAGGAATTAAACAAATGAAAATCCTCAAAGTAAGTGTGGGAAAAACTCTTGAGGATGTCAGCATGGGGAAAGATTTTATGAAAAAGACTTCCATGGCAATTGCAACAAAAATGATAATAAACAAATGGGACTTAATTAAGCTGAAAAGCTCCAGCACAGGTAAGGACACACAATCAAAGCAAAAGACAACCTTCAGAATGGGAAAAGTTATTTGCAGGGTATGAATCTGATAAAGGCTTGATAACTAGTATCTATAGAGAATTTAAGTTATCAACAAAAAAGGAGTTAACAACTCCATCTATCTCTGGGCCAGAGACATGAATAGATCCTTTTCTAAGGAAGACAGACGAATGGCCAAAAAAACATATGAAAAAATGCTCATTGTCCCTACTCATCAGAGAAATGCAGATAAAAAACACCATGAGATATCTATCACCTAACTCCAGTAAGAGCAGCCCACATCACAAAGTCCCAAAGCTACAGATGCTGCCATGGATGTGGAAAGAGGGATACACTTTTACACTGTTGGCAGGACTGCAAACTAATACAGCCCCTTTTGAAAGAAGTATGGAAATCCTCAAAGAACTCAAATTAGACCTCCCACTTGACACCACAATCCCACTATTAGGCATCTACCCAGAGAGGAAAAAAAATGATTTTATCATAAGGACATATGCACTAGATTATTTATCACAGCTCAATTTACAATCACCAAGATGTGGAGACTACTTAAATGCCCATCAACTCAGGTATGCATTAACAAGCTGTTGTATTTGTATACCATGGAATACTATTCAGCTATAATAAAAGATGGTTACATTACATCTTTTCTATTAACCTGGACAGAGCTGAACCATATTCTTCTCAGTATGGTATCAGAAGAATGAAAAAGTAAATATCCAGTGTATTCAATACTAATATGAAGCCAGTAGACAATCTAATTCACGCCCACAAAGGAGAAAAACTCACTTCAATTCAAGTTGTGGGGAAGGGGGAACAGGAGAGAAGAGAAGGGCAGAGGGTGGTTTGGGGTGCTCCCACCAAATAGGCACAATATAAGGGTGTATTACACACCTTCTGTGCAGGACACAACCACAAGAGGGACTCTACCTAAAAAAATTCAAGTATTCTGACCTGGTTGGTTGTACCCTCACATTAACCTGAAATTTAAAAAATAAATAAAAGCATCTCACAATTTTTAAGAGATATAAGTATCAAAATGCAATTTTTTAGATGTAATTGGAACTTTTGATAGTTACATTAAACAACACAGAATGACTTAATAAGTTTATTAAAATTGAAATACTACAAAACATTCTCTTATTGAAAACCAATAAGATTATAAATGAATAAAAAAGTGGACAACAAACAACCCTTGTATTTGGAAAATATAAAAACCCTTTGAACAATTACAAGTTAAATTAAAATTTCAGAATCTGGAAAGTAAACTGCACATTGGAACCTATAATGACATAGCTGCTGAAGTGCTCTGAAGTAAATTTGTAACATCAAACTTTTATACTACTTGATGGGAAAGAAATACAATTGAATGAAATAGAAAAGAAAGAAAAATGTATCAAGTATCTTTTCAGATCACAATGTAAAAAAAAAAAACACTAGAAATTAATATCAAGAAGAGCATTTAAAACTACACAAGTACATGGAAATTAATAACATGTTCTTGACTTACCCATGGATGAAGAATGAAATTTAGGTCAGGTATAGTGGCTCATGCCTGTAATCCCATCATTTTGAGAGGCCAAGGTAGAAGGATCACTTGAGTCTCAGAGTTGGAGATCAGGCTGGGCAGTACAGAGAGACCTCATCTCTACCTTTTTGCTTTAATTATCTGGGCATGGCAGTGTATGCCTGTAGTCCTAGCTACTTAGGAGGCTGAAGTGGGATGATCAATTGAGCCCAGGAGTTTGCGGCTTCATTGAACTAAGAACATATCCTCACGCTATATTCTCAGCAACATTGAGTACCAAAATTCTGTCTTAAAAAAATAATAAAATTAGGGCTGCTCCTGTGGCTCAAAGGAGTAGGATGCTGGCCCCATATGCTGGAGGTAGCGGGTTCAAACCCAGCCCCGGCCAAACCTGCAATAATAATAATAATAATAATAAAAATAAAATTAAAGTGAAATTTAAAAATTCCTTGAAACAACTGAAAATAGAAAGACAGCATAACAAAACCTGCGAGTCACAGCAAAAGGTGCCTTAACAGTCAAGGTTATATCAATAAATGCCTGCATCACAAAACTAGAAACATTTCAAATAAAATAACTTAAGCTACATCTCAAAGAACTGGAAAAGCAAACACAACCTAAATAAAAACAACTATAAGGAAAGAGAAAAACAAAGTCAGAGTAGAAATAAATGGAACTGAGAGTTAAAAAATATATATATATATGTATACATATATATATATAAATAAAGGAAACAAAATGTTGGTTTTAAAAAAACATATACAAAATTAACAAATCATTAGCTAGACTAAGAAAAAAGGGACAAGACCCAAATAAATAAAATTAGAAACAAAAAAAGGATATGTCACTAGAGTTAAGACAGAAATACAAAGGATCATTAGAGACTATAACTATATGCCAATAGGTTAAAACATACATAGGAAAAGAAAAATTCCTGGACACATACAACATTCCAGAAGTGAATCCAGATAAAGAAGTAATTAAATGGAATCAGTAATAAAAAGTCTCCTGGCAAAGAAAATCTCAGAACCATTTTACCTTTACCACTGAATTTTATCAAACATTTACAGAACAAATACCAATTCTTTTTGAACTACTCTAAAAAAATTAAAGTGAAAAGAACTTTTTATAACTCATTTTATGACACCAGCACAATCACTATACCAAAATCAGACAATAGGCAGGCGCCTGTGGCTCAGTGAGTAGGGCGCCAGCATCCATATACCAAGGGTGGAGGGTTCAAGCCTTGCCCTAGCCAAACTGCAACAAAAAACAGCCAGTGGTCGTGACGGGTGCCTGTGGTCCCAGCTACTCGGGAGGCTGAGGCAAGAGAATCGCCTAAGCCCAAGAGCTGGATGTTGCTGTGAGCTGTGACTTTATAGCACTCTACCGAGGGCCACAAAGTGAAACTCTGTCTCTAAAAAAAAAAAATCCCCCCAAAATAAAATAAACAAAATTGATCATAACAAAAAAAAGAAACACAAGCCAATATCCACGATAAATATACATGCAAAATCTTCAACAAAATTCTAGCAAACTGAATCCAATAATACATTAAAAAGATAACACACAATGATCAAGTAGGATTATAAAATTAAATTCAAGTAGGGTGCAAAAAGAGAAAGGTTTGGGTAAGTTCCCACCCTATGGGTAATTGCACGGGTATATGCTGTACTTTCTGGGTGAAAGTCACAACTACAACTTGAATTTTTACCTTACAAAAGCAACAAATGTAACCTAATTGTATATACCCTTATTTTAACCTGAAAATTTAAAAATGAGTCAGTATTTGACTGGCTAAGTAGTTAAGCATTAATGCTATGCAATGATTATTAGATTAACAGACTTTTTTTCGGGAGGTGTGTGTCTTAATGACTTAAGAAGGTGTTTCAAAGATTAATAAAATAATAAAATGAAATTAAACTAAAAGGTCAATGCAGGATCATACACACATATAGTTAAAGGGCATTTAAAACCTTCTTTCTAAATCCTTCACTCTCTGCAGTCATCATCATTTCCAAAGCAAAGGACATTTTGACATTAGAAAATTAGAAAAGGTATAATCTCAGAGAAGAAGAGCATTTTTAAATGGCTTGTTTTTATAAAATATTTTAATATCCTGGCTCAGTCGGTAAGGCGCCAGCCCCATATACCGAGGGTGGCGGGTTCAAACCCGGCCCCGGCCAAACTGCAACCAAAAAATAGCCGGGCATTGTGGCGGGCGCCTGGAGTCCCAGCTACTTGGGAGGCTGAGGCAAGAGAATCGCTTAAGCCCAGGAGTTGGAGGTTGCTGTGAGCTGTGTGAGGCCACAGCACTCTACAGAGGGCCATAAAGTGAGACTCTGTCTCTACCAAAAAAAAAAAAAATTAATATCCGAACGTATGGGTCTAATTTTCAAACAGTAAAAACCACACCTATTTGGGTATCTTTTCTTGTAGTCAAAGATGATTAAATTACAGGCCAAGATATTGTGTCAATTTTTTATAAAGCAAAATAATTTTGGGGAGCCCAGACAGGAGAATTTGAATTTCAAAGGTGATTCTATACCTCTGAATGGTGATTCTATACCTCTGAATGGGAAGCTACCTATAAAACATTATTAATATACATTTATTGAATAAATTTATTAAAAGAAAAGATACATTAGATTCATTTGTCCATCAATTTATTCATTCACCTATTCAAAAATACACAGTAAATAATTTATTATACCACAAGAAGTCTGTTAGGAACTAGTAAAAAATAGTGGAAGAGATCAATATGGTCTATACTTTCATGAAACAATCTTTCAAGGAAGCCAGTTATTGAATTAGTTTTAAGTGCAATGAGGAAAGGATAGTGATTTTAAATGTACTCTATTTTTCCACCATAGTAATCACAAGATTTGTCTTAAGAGTTAAGCTTCTTGTTGGAGTATTTAAATATTGCCCATAATTTGCTAATTGACAAGTAATTTATAATAATTCAGTAATATCTCCATGCATTAAGTATTTATAGAATAGTAACTTTGTAAAAGGACTGTAGTCAGAAACAATGGGGAAAGTGGGCATTATTAGTCATGAACATTACCATTTAGAAGTTCCAGAAAAATTAGAGGAAGTGTAGAGAGGAAGACTAGACAACACAGATAAAATCTGCAAGAACCAAGTACCAGCCACTGATAGAACTATGGGAAATCAGCCAAAGGAAAGAGAATTCTTCTGACTGAAACAATCAAAGCAACAATCCTCCCTCTAAGTTATGAATAATCTTCCCTTGCTGGACATCTCCGCGTATTCCTCAGTTTGTCAAAACCAAGGATGAAAACCTTAAACTTCTTTAAATGAGAAAAAAAAGTAGTTTTGTGTATTTTGACCAGAAAACACAAACTATTGCCTGAACAGGTTATGTGTAGAATTACTCTAACCCTTCCTTGCATCTGTTTGCTGTCCTACATTTTCTTGACTATTTCTTTCCTGCTACAGTTTTTTTTTTTTTTTTTTTGTGGTTTTTGGCCGGGGCTGGGTTTGAACCCACCTCCGGCATATGGGACCGGCGCCCTACTCCTTGAGCCACAGGTGCCGCCCCCTGCTACAGTTTTAAAGTGGCCATTTGTTGCATCTTCTTCTAAGCTCTGGGAATGACCCCAGAAGACGAATTATCAGAGCTCTTGCTTCCAAGGTGGTCAACACATATGACTCCTATGTCACTTCAGAGTATGTGGCATGATTTAGCTCCTGTGATAATGAAGGGCATTGGTGCTTAATAATTTAAACATTGTAAGAATTAAAGGAGACCCTTTATTGACTTTAGTTGCAACTTTGACAGCATCACAATCTGGGGAATAAGAAGGTCAGAAAGGAAAAAAAAATGTGTCCTTAATTGGGTGTGATATTTCATGTGGGAAGAAAAAGATGGGAAAGTCAACAGGATGAAAGATCACATGATAATGCAGCAAAAACTAGAGAATTATAGTGTGTATGTGGACCTAAATACAATAACTAATATTTATTCAATTCAAGCAAGGAAAAAAATGTCCAACTTAAACAGAAAAGAGAATTGTAGTTCACCATTTATGTAACTGATGTATCCAAAGGCAGGTCTGCTGTCAATTACAGCTAATTCAGGGGTTCACATAACCTTACCAGGGATCACTTTTTCTCTCTCTCCCTTCCTCACTGCTTTTTTCTCCCTCTCACACTCTTCCTCTTTCTCAGATGGATCTATTGATCTATCTATCCATCCATCTAGCAAGCTAATCTAACATAGAACAAGGGCAAAAACAATGTCCCAAATGAAGCCATCCCATAGAACAAAGGCAAAAACAATGGCCCCTGAAAATCCTAAGGCTGTATTTTACTGCATGGAGTTCAAAAAGAGTCACTAGTTCTTTCTACAAATTTCCAGGTACTGAATTTCAGAGAAGAGTATCTTCCCTATTTCGGATAACCCTAACACTTATTGCTGTATATAGGTAGATAAATTAACTTGATTAGCTCATAGAGCATGATGGATTGAACTCTTTCATTGAAAGGGGGAATAGGAACATATTGTCATTTCTACCAGAACCATTTTTAATAGGGAAGGATCCTTTTTTTCAAAGAAAGTTTGCTAGACAGCAAAAACAATATGCCATTCCTGGCTTCTTATATCTTGGTGCTGAAATCTAGTCAATTTTCTCTTACTATAATACATGGTCTATTTTCTTACTAGTGTTATTAAAAAATAACATGTGTATTTGTATTAAATGAGTAAAGGAGGCACACATAAACAAAAGTCTGTCTACCACAGACAAAAGGGTGGAAGATAATTTGAAAAACTAAACTGAGAACAGTTTATCAAATTTGTGATTTGTGGAAATTTGCCAAAACCGTTCAAACCACGATCTATCTAGAATGTGTAAAAATTACTCTTACTTAGATATCTCAGACATTTCTCATTATTTTCTCTTGCCTCCACTGACATAGGCCTGAAAATTTCTTTTTTAGTTTTTAATTGATTGTCTGAACTATATTTTCTGAAGACCCCCATGTCAACATTTAGGCAAGTAAAATGCCAGTGCTATTGCAAATTGAAGAATAAATGTGTAATTTGGACATTTTTATAATAATCACATTAGACAAAAACCTCATTTCAGGGAGTTTTAATGGGTCTAATAGAGGCCCAGAGACTCTGGGGAGCAGAAGGCTATAGGCCAAAGAATTTCAACTACCCTACAAGAAAACTAATGGCCCATTAAAGCATGCCCTGGAGTGCTTTACCGTTGTCATTGGAATTAGAATATATGCCTTTGTTTTAAAATAGAATGCTGCTTTGATGACATTTTAACATGTTGCCTGCTTTTTCTCTATTGACTATTAGTACCTTAAAAAGTCATGAAGAAATTAGGCTACAGAAAAAGCAAACTAAACCTCTGGTTTCACAGAAAAACTAGAGGCATTATGACAATTAAGTTAATTTACAGAGCTATGAAATTATTCTATTCCAATTATTCTGCAAAGGAATTCAGGTAGTAGGTATTTGCCTGGTGGAAAAAAAGAGAACATTAATGTAATCCTAATAAATATGATACCTGGAATAACTTTCTATTGATTGATCTCAGAGCCTTAAATAAATATACGTTTAAGTACCTTGAAATACTTTTCTTCATTTGGAAGGTTTTAGCATCTACATTGATCCATAAAACTTGTGTGTGGTAACATGCATGTGGAAATTTTAAAAGTGTTAATATTATTTAAGGAAATTTTGTTTGGGTTCATTAAAAAAAAATCAGTCTTTGCCCTAGTTATACAAACTTTGAAAAACAATGGTTTGTTCTATTGCATTTGGTGACTGAGATTCTGCTAAATCAAATGAGTTTCAGTAATAAATGTGCATACTACTATAGATACATCTTTCATAAAAGCTTAGTGACATGATCTCATCATCAACTTATACTTAATAAATGTTGATAGAAGGTCTAGGAGGCTGCAAGGTCATTATAAATGACTCCTGAAAAGGATATTTTAAAAACTAAGGTAGGCATAATATTAAGATATGATAATCTTGAGTGGTGGGTTTATATGTTATTGTAGCATTTTATATTTAACTAAATGAAGAAAATGTTATACTCATGTATAGCATGTGGGCAATTAGATAAATATAGCAGATAGATAATCATCCAGAAGAAATGCCTCAAAATGTGACAGTTAATATTAATGTGTCTAGGAATTACACTCTAGCACTGTATATATTATTTAGGCAAACTTAATAAAAGAATGGTGTGGTGAAAAGTAAATGGAGGACTCTGAAAACGATGTAAAATCATTCTTACAGTAAAAATAACAATATACTACCATTCATGGCTTCACCGGTTTTTAATGGACATCGGCGTGTGTGTGTGAATCATTAATTTAAAAAGGAGGTAAAATCTTTAACTAATGAGAGGGCAAGACTACATGTATACACACAGACCCATGTTTGAATAAATGCCTGCAACTGTTTGCTTTAGCTCTTTCCTATGTGTTGCTCGGGAACATGTCCTTATAAGCCGTATGTATTAACTGGCTCTATCGTCCAAGTACCTATGTTTGTATGTAGCATAGCTTTGAAAAAATGCATTTTCTCTTTAGTACAACTTTCAACCATTGTAACTACCTAGCACAAATATATACTCAGAAAAGGAAGAAAGAAAGAAAGATCATTTCACTGCTTAGTAGGAACAGTATAACTTTTTTTCTGTCATATTCTTTTCAAAGCCACATATCTTAAGTCAGACTGTGCTCCTGAAAGCACATGTAGTGAAAATAAAATGGAGTCAGGCCGAGTAGAGCAGACATGACACAGCTGGTCTGGTCAGTTTAAGGCCTGCCTGATCTTTACCCCCTGTCCCCATTCTTATTGTGTGTAAATCTAGCTTCCACCCTAAAAACACCTATCTTGAATAGTTTAGATGGATTTAGGAGATTAACTTTTCAATTATAATGTTGTAATAGGTCACTGAGGTACACTAATTATTGTTTAAATTGGGGTTGGTGTAGTCTTTTCTTTGAACTTTTATGTTTAAAACTATAATTTTGGAAATGGAAGAACAGAACTGTCTTGGAGAGGCTACTCTCACTGTTCTCCAGAATCTTGGTCTTCTGAAAAATGTTTGGTGGACCTATTCCAGTTTCTGCATATTGGTTGACAGTGACAGACAGACGACCCTCTTCATCTGGTAACAATCCCAAGTTATATTATACATTTCCTGGAATATTTTGTTGAATAAAATTCTTAATTCATTCATATATGGCACTCTGGATGATAAAGGAAATTCAGTTTGCACTGTAAATCCCAGAGATAGATAGGGTAGCTTATGAGAATATCAAAAGGCGAAATTGACAGAAGAAAAATTTTTTAAATCTGACATAGTTAATATGGAAATATGAGTGATTGACAGCTGCAAGAAGCCATTCCTGATCTTTGAACAGCATCAAATACTATTATTTACTTAGACAAAAGTTGGTTCTCCTGAAACAATTGTACTTTTCAATATATGTAATACATGTATTTACATTATAAATAAGCATAAAAATCAAATAAAAACAAATGGTAATTGATAAGAAGGATTTCAGAGAAGCAGCACATAAGAACATTTTCAATTTATAAATCAATCACATTTAGATTTTTCATTAGACATTACTAATTGCACTGATTGCTAATTTTGCCTAACAAATTTGAATTTTACTTCACTTCCAATCTGGAGGAAAAACTTAAAAAAAAAAAAAAAAAGACACTCATATTTTTCAGATGCTTGAGAGTCCTAGTATTTTTTTCTTAGACAATAATATGAAGTTTATGCAAATACATTAGTGAGCAAAGGCAAATTTGGTAAGCCTGTAACACAGATTTATTACTAAAATAAATATGGTTCATGTAGCTCTCAGTTGATAATTAATCTTTTAGTAGTTATAAGTAATGAGATTTGTTTGGTGAAAAAGTGGTGACTAAACCCATTTGTTATTTCTATTTATTTCAAGTGACTTACAAGAATGCAATTAAGTGTGGGCTCACAAATGCATTTCCTTATAATTGGTGATTTGACATTATTAACCATCCTTTAATGCATAAGGAGAGATTGGTAGTTCTTTAATATCAAATTTCTAAATTTTGGGGATATAAAGAACAGCATAACAAATTACTTTCTTTATTAATAAATGTTGATAATGTGCTCCTACTCCTCGTAATGGTGTCTGTACAGGGAATAGATGAAAGGATAATAGCACAGAGATAGAGGGATATATGCAAGAGTCTCTAAACTGATAGTCCAAAATCTAGTTCCCTGGTAAGAGTAGAGGGGGGATGGAGATTGCAAAGAGACTTAAGATCAATTGCCCTTAGATGCCTGAGGAATAGTGTTAACTTGTGAAACAACTTTGAAGAATCATTCAGGATTGATGAAATAGGAAGAGTATTAGTTTGCAATCCAAGGATTCTGATGCTGTTTTTAAAGCTACCACCCATACAGCATGAAGAGGATCATAATATGCCACCCCCAAGTATGCCATTTTGGCACAGGATTATTTTGAACTGAAGGCAATTGACAGAAAAGCAGACACAGAAAAAACTCTCTATCCTTCTTCTATCTGCCTAAAATCAGGGCACAAATTTTCCTCATAAAGGTATTCCCCTGTCTTGTACAAACCAGAAGGGTAAGAATAACCTTTATGAGCAGACATGGAAAAAACACCAGGATGAGTCTGCATAAACCAAATCTTACTACATAATTTTATTTTTCATTAGTTTCCCTCACATATTTACTTTCACGTAATTTACTACTCTTAGAAGCCAAACTTCTTTTCCTTTGTCTTCTCACTTCTTCACAATGAATTGCCCTTGGTTAGAATAATATATAAGCTAAGCTTCCCTAAGTTTAACCCCCTTTTTGGGTATTCAATTTATTTTCTATGAATAACTCTCGGCATGGAAAAAAATGCTACTAAAAAGAATTTATATGCTTTTTTTTATGTCAATCTGACATTTGTCAATATAATTAGCAGGTCCTAGTTACTGAACCTGAGGACAGAAAAAAGTGTTTGGTTTATTCTTCCCCTCTCAAACACCACATTATCGAAACTCTCTGCTGGTAACAGGGCAAGCTTGGTCTTCTCTTGGCACTATTTTCAGAATGCTTAGGATATAGCAAGTTGCACTGAAATATATATGTAAATTTATGTAGCTCCAGAAATTTGCCTTAAAATATGCCAAATCTAGATCTCCAGAAGGATCATAATGCACCAATTTCTAATGATACACAGATATCCACAATTACAACCCCACTGGTTATTGAATTACATTTTTTTTAATTTTTTTTTATTTTTATTAAACCATAGCTGTGTACATTAGTATGATCGTGGGGCACCATACACTTGGTTCATAGATCGTTTGACACATTTTCATCACATTAGTTAACATAGCTTTTGTAGCATTTTCTTAGTTATTTTGCTAAGACCTTTACATTCCACATTTACTAGGATTCACATATACCCTTATAAGATGCACCGCAGATGTAATCCCATTAATACATTTCTTTTATTCTTTTATTTATGCATTGTATTTGAATGTGATGTGTTATATAGTAGTCTTAATCTTTTCTAAATTCTTCTTTTTTTAATTCAGAACTTTTTCCTTTCTACTCTAAAACTTTGGGCATTTTTGTGGGGAGAAGAAGGACTGAAGACCACATTCTTGGCAAGGGAAAACATCTCCAGAAAAAGGGGAAAACAGAGAAATAAGCTGAGCAAGGCAGAATAAAAACAGTTTAGCTAGCTTACTTTTAAACTAGCAGTTAAATTACTTGTTTGACTAGTTCTTGCTTTTTCTAGAAGCCTGACCTGTAAAGGATACAGCTTGAAAACAACCCTGCTGAGTTTGTAAACACTCTGAAGAACAATGGCTGTAACAGAAGTACAAACAAGGCCTGGGGAGGAACATTAACCAGGCTGTCCCCTGCCCAGTCAATAGTCAAAGCAAATACCCATTGTGAGGATTTGTATTATAGTCAGGGCAGAGATCAAGCCTGACTCAGGGAATAGCTCAAGCCCTGAAATAGGGCAGGAGTGCTTGTAGTCTAACCCCAAAGGGAAACATCTTTGTGTGGAAATGAGAGGAAAATTCTTCTTTCCCACCCAATTCTTCAGAGGAAGCCTGAGCCATGGCATCTGCTCCACAGAAAACCTAGGGGGTTTAACCTCCCCCAAGGAATCTGTGTGTGTGACCACAGACAGGAGGCTGTCCCCACACTAGCCTCAGGTTTCAGATTTCTTTAAGACTGCCCAGACTGTTAAACTTAACGATTTTAGATAGAATAAGAAGTACCATACTTAATCAGTGAAACTGCTGACATTTGTATTCCCTTCCTCAGCTTACCTTCTCAGCTAAGTAAGAAAACAGCCTTCAATAAAAGCCTGGTGAAAAATGGATGTGCAGGCTCAGATACTGACGTTTTCAGGCTGTGGCTGTGAGCTCTGAAGCTGAAGGTCAGATGGAGTGAAAGCTGGAGATGAAAACGAAGGTGAAGGAGAGAGAACTGAGACAGTAAAAATGAGAGGAAGCCAAGTTACCAAAAAAGGGAATGAACAGAGAATGAGGGACAGAGACACAGGAAGCCACACAGCCCCAGACAGACTCATTGCGCTCCCGACTTCTCTCTGCTTTCTCATCCAGACGCTATGATTCCCTATCCTTGGGTTTAAGTGTTTCAAAATGTATGCCATTTGATGTGACAGCCTTCCAGAAAATATAAAACCGAACTAGACAAACAAACTACACAGAGATGCTTTCAGAGGACCTATATAGTTGCTTGAAAATACTGATTTTACTGAACCT
Organism: Nycticebus coucang; assembly: GCF_027406575.1. Classification (NCBI taxonomy): domain Eukaryota; kingdom Metazoa; phylum Chordata; class Mammalia; order Primates; family Lorisidae; genus Nycticebus; species Nycticebus coucang. The sequence goes on from NC_069781.1 coordinate 161,045,649, forward strand.
AAATTTTTTCATAGATGGGATTATATGTCAAGATTGGTTGAGAATATATGAAACACTCATATTGTAGGAAGCTATATAAATCTCCTTTAGTGTAAACATGATAAATATCTCTTCAGGAAGCAGCATCATTTCATTAGTACCACACATGAAACATTTACATTTGCAGTATATTTAGTGCTATGTGTATATACAGAAGGTGAAAAAATGTGTACACGTTTTAAGAAAAGAAAAAACTGTACTAAAATTGTAGTACTCATTATGTGTCAGTAACATTGTTATACTGTATCCTGTACTCTTGTAATTTCAGAAGTCAAACATGACTTGAGTATTTGAGTATTAGTGTTTTAATAGTTTTTTTCTTTCTTAAAATAGATATAAGTTTTTTGCCTCCCTCTGTGTGTACGTGCATACACACATTCACTATTCATCAAAAATCTATGAAATGATTATTTTATCCTCATATTTATGAAGAGTGAAAGGGAGACAGATTCAGACAGATTGGCTCAGAAGGGATTTGGATCCAAGTCTTTCTCTCATTCACTTTCTTTTTTCACTTTATTTTATAAGAATTATAAAGTCATAAGGTAAGAATGCTCATCTCACCTGCCTGTCTTGGTGGCAAGACAAAGGATTGGGGAAAATGGAGTTTACATTCTAATAAAGGGTGGGGGGCATAAATAGGTCAAAAATAAATATATTAAGTAAAGGCATCTTGTATACAGTAAATGATGATATTAATTTCGTAATAATGACACAGTCAGCCCTCTGTATCCATGGGTTCCATATCTTTAGTTTCAACCAACCATGAATCAAAAATATTTTATAAAAAATGAATGGTTAATATCTTCTGCTATTTTTTTTCTAAATGCAAGAACATGCCATATTCATGACTGGGAAGAATCAACATTGTTAAAAGGTCTATACTTCCCAAAGTAATCTACAGATTCCATGCAATCCCCATTAAAATACCAACATCATACTTTCAAGATTTGGAAAAAACAATTCTTTGTTTTATATGGAACCTGAAGAAAAAAAAACCTGTATCACCAGAGCAATTCTTAGTAATAAAAACAAATCCAGAGGCATCACCCTCTGGATATAGGCTATATTACAAATCCATAGTGATCAAAACAGCGGTATTGGTACAAAAATAGAGACATAGACATTTGGAACCAAATAGAAAACCAGAAGATGAAACTAACATCTGACAGCCACCTGATCTTTGATAAACCAAACAAGAGCACATATTGAGAGAAAAATCCATATTCAATAAATGATGCTGGGAGAACTAGATAACCACATGCGAAAGACTGAAACTGGACCCTCACTGTTCATTACTTACAAAAATTGATTCAAGATAGATAAAAGACTTAAATCTAAGGCATGAAACAATAAAATCCTCAAAGAAAGGGAAAAACACTTGAAGATGTTGGCCTGGGGAAAGATTTTATGAAGAAGACTTCTGTGGCAATGACAACACCAATAAAAATAAATAAATGGGACTTAATTAAATTGAAAAGCTTTTGTACAGTTAAAGAGACAACAACCAAAGCAAATAGACAACCTTCAGAATGGGAAAATATATTTGCATATTACAAATCAGACAAAGGCTTGATAACTAGAATCAATGGAGAACTCAAATTAATCAACAAAAAAAGAGTTAATCCCATCTATCACTGGGAAAGAGCCATGAATAGAACCTTCTCTGAGGAAGATAGACAAATGGCTAACAAACATGAAAAAATGCTCATCATCCATAATCATCAGAGAAAGACAAATCAAAACCACCCTGAGGTATTACCTAACCCCAGTAAGATTAGCCCACATCACAAAATACCAAAGCTGCAGATGTTGGCATAGATGTGGAGAGAGAGAAACACTATCACACTGTTGAAGGGACTGAAACTAGTATAGCCTCTTAGGAGGGAAGTGTGGAGAGTCCTCAAAGAACTCAAATTAGATCTCCCTTTTGACCCTGCAGTCCCACTACTAGGTGTCTACCCAGAAGAAAAGTAAATGATTTTATCATAGGACATATTTAATAGATTGTTTATCACAGTTCAACTTACAATCACCAGGACATGGAAACAACCTAAATGCCTATCAACTTAGGAATGGATTAACAAATTGTGGTACATGCACATCATGGAATACAAGTCAGCCATAAGAAAGCTTGTGACTTCATATCCTTTGTAATATTCTGGATGAAGTTGAAACACATTCTTAGTACAGTATCACAAGAATGGAAAAGCAATTATCCAATGTACTCCTTACTAATATGGAGCCAGTAGACAATCTAATGTATGCCCCCATAGGAGAAAATCTCATTTCAGTTCAAGTTGAGGGGAGGCTTAATGAAGTAGGGGAGGGGTATTCTCACTGAATGGGCACAAAGTGAGGTTGTTTGACATACCTTTTATGTGTGGATCATAACCACAGAGAGACTCTAACAAAATCAATTTTTTTGACCTGGTTGTCTGTACTCTCAGAAGAAGAAATGGATGGTTGAGGCCAGGTTCAGTGGCTCACAATTGTCATCCTAGCATTCTGGGAGGCCGAGGTGAGTGGATTGCTTGGCTCAGAAGTTTGAGATCAACCTGAGCAAGAGTGAGACCCTGTCTCTAAAAAAAATAGCTGGGTGTAGTGGGGCATCCCTATAGTCCCAGCTACTCAGAAGGCTAAGGCCAGAGGATTGTTTGAGTCTAAGAATTTAAGGTTACTGTGATTTATGACACCATGGCACTCTACCAAGGGCAACAAAATGAAACTTTGTCTCAAAAAAAAAAAAAGAAAGAAAGAAAATGGATGGTTGTCTCTGTCTTGAACAGACCTTTTTTCACGTCATTGTTCCTAACAATAAAGCATGATAACTACTTACATTGTATTAGGTGTTAAAAGTAATCTAGAAATAACCTAAAGTATACAATTTTATGTCCTTACGTTATATGTAAATACTACACCATTTTATACAAGGGACTTTGAGCATTTGTGGATTTTGGAATCCTGGCTGGGTGGCGGGGTGGGTTGTCTTGCAACTAATCCTCCTGGAATATCAAGGGGTGATTATGCAAATATAATTAACATGAATTAAATATAAGAAATGTAACATATTAATATAATGTGATAAATGCAATGAATTATTACTGTAAATGGTATAATGGGGGAAACAAAGGTCTCTGTGGGAGTATAAGAAGCAAATAAACAGATTGTGACATATAACCTGAGCCTTTAAGCATGACTTTTCCAAAGAAATAGGCAATTATTAAAGGTGGAAAAAATTCAGCAACTTTGAAGCTATGAACTCCAAAAAACATGGAATGTCTATAAAAGTCCAAGTAGCTCAGTAAGATCTGTCATTTATTATACACTTCTTCAGAGAAACTCTTAACCCATGTGCTTTGTTCTCTTTCTATTATGCTTATCTGGTAATATCCCCACCTAGAATAAACCCCCAACTGCACTAAGCAGGCAGTCTTCTCTGGAGAAAAACACAAAGTTGTGATAAATACTCACAAAATTAAAGTAATTTTTTTGTTGGTATCTCTTGCTGAAATATCATATTGCTCAGCAAATACGCTGTACATTTCTATTATTTTCTCTTACCACTGTCTTAATGGAAAGCCTTTTCATCTCACCTCAAATCTACTTTATCTTCTCATCTTCACTGTCAGCTAAACATTTAAATTATAATCTACTGATAAATTAGAAACAAATAGAAATCCCCCCCCATTTATGTCCCCTAAACAACCAACATGCCTTCATCTACACCTGCATTTACTATCCCCTCCTATTTTTTTTTTTTGCATGAAAGATCTCTATCAAATATTTCATCAAAAGCCAGCTCACCCCACACCCACTAAGCTCTGAAGACTATTATCTCATGGATTCAATTCCAGTTGTATCAGGTTAGGTGATAAGTGAGTGAATATTTGCTAAACATCAGTCATAGTCCAAATCAACTTGTAATGAAAAAAAATAGATATGTTTGCCCATTTGTGGGTATGTATGTGTGTATATATGTCTGCACATGTGTGTATTGTAAATATTATTTTGAATTTCCTGTTTTTGATATCTTAAAAACCTTTCTGCTTTTTCTGGGGCTAGTTAATTCTGGGAGATAGCATATGGTCCAGTTGGGCGCTTGTCTTAGATATGCAAACTAAGCAATACAGAGCCATAACTCATCTATCTATAGCCTGCACTTAAGGAGGCAATATTCCTCTGCCTTTAACATCCCAGGGCCAGGTGCTAGGCAACTAGGGATTACCCGTAAGGCCCAAAGTGCACCAAAATTATTCAAATTTGTCAATTGTAAACTGTTCATCTTGTCCTGCCGTGCCTTTCCCAGGGAAACCCCAATAAAAGCAGTGGCCTAAGCTTTCTTTTCTAGAGTACTTTCAGCCTGCTGATTGCTCTGGTATCTTTCCCAAGTAGCCTACTATGGGCGTAGTGCCTCAGGTCTCTAGGACCTGTGAATGTAATAAACTTTGTTTTCCTGAGCCTCTTCTTGTAATGCTGCACCTGGCTGGCCATCTTATAAATGAGTACAAACAATGTGTACAAAGAGAGAGATACCAACAAAAAATACAGTATCTATCATTTCCTCTAGTTAATGCTCTTCTCACACTCACACCTTTGTACAGATCCCTGTTATATCAGCTTTATTTGTTGAGGTGTACTTAACAAGATGCTAATGAAGCTTTAGCTTCAGAACTTCTAACTTGTGTAGGGCTTACTAAGACTCCATGGACCCTGTCAAATTACTACCCCAGTAGAATGACAAGGTGGACTCCTTGTGTCTCAAGTCTATGAGCATGCTTTCTAGGTGAGGGGCTCTTTTACAACTTGAACCTTACTTTGGAAATAAGAACAATGTAACCTAAGAATTTGTACCTCACATTAATTTGAAATTAAAAAAAAAAAAAAGTCTATAGCAGAACCAAGAGACTATGGCAGGGTGAAGGAGTGGTTAGGCTCATTAGTTCCAGGATTTGTTGTTGTTGTTGTTATAGATCCTTTGTTGTTTTCTCTACCAATAATTATGCCATTTGCTAAAAGAACAGTTTTATTTCTGCTTTCTCAGTTTGTATACCTTTTATTTCCTTTCTTAATGTATTACTTAGTATTTGCTTGCCTTCTTTCCAATCTTAAGACAAAGAATATCCAGTTCCTCAAGATTGAGCATGATGTTAGCTATGAGTTTCTTTTTCTTTCTTTTTTATTTTTTTTCAGGTGTTCTTTGGGAAGTTGAAACTCTCCACTATTCCTAATTTTCTAAAAATTTTTATCAGAAATGAATGGGTCTTGTATTTTGTCAAATTTGCTTTTTTCAGTGATAAATATTATCATATAATTTTCTTCTTGAACCTGTTAATGTGGTGTATTACATTAGTTTATTTTTAAATTTTGTACTAGTCTTACATGTCTTACGTTAAATCCCATTTGATTGTGGCATATAATTATAATTCTAAATGTAAATATGTGGATTTGATTTATTAATATGAGGAGTTTTATATTGTTTCTTTGTTCATGGGAGATAGTAGTCTATTCTTCTCCTTTCTTGTAATGCCTTATCTAGTTTTGTGAAGAGTAATCCTACCCCCATATAATGAGTGAGAATGTGTTCTCTCTGCTCTCATTTTCTGTAAGAAATGATAGAAAATTGACACCATTAAAAAGGATATGAAGTCACAAGCTTTCTTATGGCTGACTTGTATTCCATGATGTGCATGTACCACAATTTGTTAATCCATTCCTAAGTTGATAGGCATTTAGGTTGTTTCCATGTCCTGGTGATTGTAAGTTGAACTGTGATAAACAATCTATTAAATATGTCCTATGATAAAATCATTTACTTTTCTTCTGGGTAGACACCTAGTAGTGGGACTGCAGGGTCAAAAGGGAGATCTAATTTGAGTTCTTTGAGGACTCTCCACACTTCCCTCCTAAGAGGCTATACTAGTTTCAGTCCCTTCAACAGTGTGATAGTGTTTCTCTCTCTCCACATCTATGCCAACATCTGCAGCTTTGGTATTTTGTGATGTGGGCTAATCTTACTGGGGTTAGGTAATACCTCAGGGTGGTTTTGATTTGTCTTTCTCTGATGATTATGGATGATGAGCATTTTTTCATGTTTGTTAGCCATTTGTCTATCTTCCTCAGAGAAGGTTCTATTCATGGCTCTTTCCCAGTGATAGATGGGATTAACTCTTTTTTTGTTGATTAATTTGAGTTCTCCATTGATTCTAGTTATCAAGCCTTTGTCTGATTTGTAATATGCAAATATATTTTCCCATTCTGAAGGTTGTCTATTTGCTTTGGTTGTTGTCTCTTTAACTGTACAAAAGCTTTTCAATTTAATTAAGTCCCATTTATTTATTTTTATTGGTGTTGTCATTGCCACAGAAGTCTTCTTCATAAAATCTTTCCCCAGGCCAACATCTTCAAGTGTTTTTCCCTTTCTTTGAGGATTTTATTGTTTCATGCCTTAGATTTAAGTCTTTTATCTATCTTGAATCAATTTTTGTAAGTAATGAACAGTGAGGGTCCAGTTTCAGTCTTTCGCATGTGGTTATCTAGTTCTCCCAGCATCATTTATTGAATATGGATTTTTCTCTCAATATGTGCTCTTGTTTGGTTTATCAAAGATCAGGTGGCTGTCAGATGTTAGTTTCATCTTCTGGTTTTCTATTTGGTTCCAAATGTCTATGTCTCTATTTTTGTACCAATACCGCTGTTTTGATCACTATGGATTTGTAATATAGCCTATATCCAGAGGGTGATGCCTCTGGATTTGTTTTTATTACTAAGAATTGCTCTGGTGATACAGGTTTTTTTTTCTTCAGGTTCCATATAAAACAAAGAATTGTTTTTTCCAAATCTTGAAAGTATGATGTTGGTATTTTAATGGGGATTGCATGGAATCTGTAGATTACTTTGGGAAGTATAGACCTTTTAACAATGTTGATTCTTCCCAGTCATGAATATGGCATGTTCTTGCATTTAGAAAAAAAATAGCAGAAGATATTAACCATTCATTTTTTATAAAATATTTTTGATTCATGGTTGGTTGAAACTAAAGATATGGAACCCATGGATACAGAGGGCTGACTGTGTCATTATTACGAAATTAATATCATCATTTACTGTATACAAGATGCCTTTACTTAATATATTTATTTTTGACCTATTTATGCCCCCCACCCTTTATTAGAATGTAAACTCCATTTTCCCCAATCCTTTGTCTTGCCACCAAGACAAGTGTCTGCCTCAAATTATTTTAAAATAAATGGATTAACGTATCACTGTGTGAATGAATGTGAAGAATGGGTTTCTGTCTTACCCTTTGTAAGTTCCTAAAGTTTAGCACTATTTATCTCATTTTGAAGACTCTTAAGAAGTGCATGTTTATAATAAAATTAATTTATGAATTCTGTACTGTACACTAAACTTGATGTTGAACACATACATTGGTTTGCTTGGTAAGCCTTTTGTAAATACACTAACAATGAATTTTTTCGTGAATAATATATTCCCTATAACATTATTGGCTTACTTCTCTTGATGTTGTTTTTGAAAGAACAGATTATTGTTGTTTTTGAAAGAACATTATAGAAGCCTCAGTAAGTGTTCATGTTCTCAAGAATCATGCTTTGAGGTGCTTAAGAATTAAATGTGAAACTCATATCAAATGTAGTATTTCTCATTATGGAAATACTCTCCATTTGCAGAGAACAAATGATGAGAACCATTATAACTTTTCCTTAATTTTTATGGTAAAACTATTCAACAAATCCTCTTTGGGGTTAATATAAGTACAACTCAAATGTCATTTTTGTCATTATCTGGAGCAGGTAGGCACACTTTACAGGCTGTATGCAACATAAGAATATATGAGTAGAAAGTACTGCAGAGATTAACAGTATTTATAAACTAACCTCTCTAATGAATGACCAGCTTTTATCATCTCTAGCAAAGTACATCAATAAATGATGCTTTGGATTTGATATATAATTATTTCATCAGGTTCTTTATCCCCACTTAGAATGGAGGGTACTGTGACAGAGGCATGTACCTCACTGACAAAAACTTACAGTGAGAATGACCTTTACATTACCTAGAATTGATCTCATGGATAACTATCTTAATTACGGCAGAAAGTGCACTTTTTCTGTTGGCCATAACTACCTTTGTAGACACAAAAGTGCCTTTATAGGTAATCTCCAACACTGTGAGTACCTCACAGGCAGTGCAGAAAAGCTCTAAAAGCCTGATAAGAATTCTTAACAGTGAGCATTTAATGGTGATGTGTCCTTAATGAGGACGTAAGAACTCTCCTCCAAATTAGATTCTGGTGCTTCAGTCAATCACTGAAGACCACAGATCACATGATCATGTCTTGAGATCCGGGAAGAAACATATTCCCTAGACAAATGGACATTTTCAGTGGAGAGAGATAAAGAATTGATGTGAAGATGATTCTGTGAAGCTTATGATGAACTAAAGATCTAAGTTTCTCTTTTGTATAAAGATTTAGGAATTGAATTGATATGTTTTCAGACACACACTTTTACAAGTAGATTATTTCTCCCCTCATTTATTTTCATTTTTATAATATATATATATATTTTTTTTTTTTTCTGTCATGTTCTCCCTCTCTTTTATCCCTTCATTCAATAGACTTGGGTTCAAATACTTACTCCATCAATTACCAAGTATGTGACCTTGAAGGAGTTATTTAATCTTCCTGAAATTAATTTTCCTTATTTTTAATAGCTGGATTTTCAGCTTAACAAGGTTATTAACTTTCCCAAGTTCTCAAAACTCACCGAGACAGGAACCTACTCTTGGGTCAGGCACTGGACTCAGAAGTAGGTATATAAAAATGGAGATGTGGGCAGCGCCTGTGGCTCAGTCGGTAAGGCGCCGGCCCCATATACCGAGGGTGGCGGGTTCAAACCCGGCCTCGGCTGAACTGCAACCAAAAAATAGCTGGGTGCTGTGGCGGGCGCCTGTAGTCCCAGCTACTCGGGAGGCTGAGGCAAGAGAATCGCTTAAGCCCAGGAGTTGGAGGTTGCTGTGAGCTGTGTGAGGCCACGGCACTCTACCAAGGGCCATAAAGTGAGACTCTGTCTCTACAAAAAAAAAAAAAAATGGAGATGTGGGGTCTTTTACCAAGTTTGAGAAATAGATATGTGTAGGGTCAAATATGGTGGGATATAAATGATTTCATTATGTACAGAATCATATGCTTTAGGTTTGATTCTGACAATGTACAAGCTCTTAACATCTGTAAACATCATTTGACATCTGAGGAGAATAATGCAACGTTTTAAGGAAAATTTTAAAAAGCCAACATATAGGAAAATATAAACCATTATAAAAATGCAGTGGATTGTTGTAATGGACATACAAATATGCATACTATCTGTGAAAGTCTAAAGGTGTTGTAGAGTGGGTTTCCCAAGAGACAGCTTATAAAGTGGAGATTAACATGCATTTGAGAATTAACACCTGAGGGGCAGAAGCCAAATCAGACCAAAGTCACCAAGGTGCAATGCATCCTCAAAGTAGAACAATTCTATAGTGAAGCCTGGGGCTTTGATGTTCCTTAAACGTTTGGGAAAGGGGGTGATTTTTGTACCCCCATGTTGACCAGTATTTTGATGTAGGCTATAAAAAGAGGAGTGAATTTGGGCAAGATTCTTTTTCTTTTTTTTTTGACTAAGTCAATCTTCCAATGACTGCTGAAAGCTGATAGACATCTTCAGTTCATACTCCTAGAAGCTGTGGAAGTAACTCTAAGTTCCAGACCGCAGAACTGTATAGTACAGAACATAGGAGAATTTGTATTTGTATTTGACTACTCTGATTAGGAGAAAGGCTGCAAAAGGCTACACAAAAGAAGATACGTATGATTTTGGTCTTAAACACGTGCTAAATTACAACTTCTATTTACATACACACATGGAATCAGCTCTCTAAAAAAATTGACATTCTATGTTCAATCTCATGTTGCTTCAGATGAACAAAAGGTAGTCCAGAGATGAATCATTACATTTGAGTACTTTTTTCTCCTGAAGAGGCAATTTCAACTGTTAGGATGATAGATTTTTATGATGTATGTGTATTGCTTCTCTGACATCATTCAGACTTTGTGAGTGTGAAGTGTACTGTGATGAAAATTGCTATTAGCTTATCAGCATACACAGAAGTCACTGAAATATACTGAATACAACTATTTTTGGAGGAGATGGCACAAGGTCTGTTTTTAACCAAAGGTAACTGCAGAAATTTGCTTCTGTGTTGACTAAACTGCTTTTTGGTGCGTTATTTTTTTTTCTTCCAAAAGAACCTATAATAGACCATCTAAAAGTTCTATTAATATGTGATTTGCAGAAGATACACTTTCAACAGCATTTCCTAATACGATGTATCGCAAACTTATATTTGCAAACTGTTGGGTTATTGTGAGCATTATTACCTCCTGATTTATGGGAAATCAGCTTCCAAAGAAAACATTCAATTTAACTCATTGATGGCATTCTATAATATTTCATTACTTTTTTTGTTTTTCCCTGACTTGCCTGTTTTATTAGCACATAGCTGATAATGCAGAAACTACTTCATTAACTTGAGGTTAGCCAACAGCCATTTCACTAAAAAACCTACACATAAATGCTGTTAGACCATAATGGTTTCTAACTGACATTGAATATCATGTTCTGGTCACTAGAAACACTGATTCACAGAAGAGGACCCAGAACATAGATCTGATTAAGCAACAAAAAAGGCATTGAAGACATTTCATCAAAGAATAGCCAAATGGATTAAACCCCTATTTAGCAGAAACAAACCAATTATGTAAACATGTGTCAAAAATTATTTAAATTAGAGGGAATAATGACAAATTATATTCACAGATTGGTATTGTATGGCCCCCATGAATTCTAGGGGATTCTAGCACTTCTGTATTTATCCAAAGGCTAAAAGACATAGCGTTCTAATATTACAAAACCCAGCTACTATCTTTAGCAGTAGTACATGAAGTACACAGCACAGGGCTGGCATTTCATCATGTTCACTAGTGTCCTATGTATTCAACAATGCAGAGCTGAGAAAATAGAGAGATAAAGTAGTGTGCTAAATTTTCGAAAGTCCCCAGTAAGTATGACCTGGGTTTTACAGTCGCATACATATAAATTGAGTCTCAGCTCTGCACTGTTTATCTCTGTAAACAGACTATTCCTTTTGGCTAATCTGTTTCTCATTTGTGTTCTGATTACTTGCAATGACATTTTTTATGACTGTCAACACTAAACATAGAAGCTAGGTTTCTAATTCAATTTGAAGGCACCACTGCAGCTGGCACCCATCAATGTTGTCACAACTGCTGATGCCTGGGGTCATAGGCACTGATATTAGTAAGAATGTCACAATTTCATCCCTGGAAGATGTCAGTAGCCTTTCCCACACAGACACTATTTGCTTTTGCTGTTCAGGAAAATTAAAAATATGTTTTGTTTGTGGTTTTTTGTTTGACTTTTACATTTTTTTTAACCCACCCCACCCCTGCCTTTTACATTTGAGTTTCCTCTTGTTTGGCACTATGAGTGAGGTCTACCAGAACTAATCTGAAAGAAGACATGGGCTAAAAGCACTGTAGTCATATTATTTATATGCAGTACTTCTTACCAAGATAATCTGGAATCAAGATCTATCTGGAAGCAGAGGGAGCTCAGATGAATCAGGACATTCTTGAAGTATCATAAATGTTGTCTTACTGGCCAGCTACGACAGTCTTCTCAATCTCAGGTGCATCTCCTCAGGTTTTCCACAATGCTGCTGACACCAGATATGAAGATAATTCACTCACTGGTGCTTAGCCAATTGGATTAATTTCCTTTCACTTCTGAGGACCTAACAACATTGGAGACATTTGTCTCTAGGTATGTGAACTATGTTCCAGGTAGACCTACTGGCCCCTCAGACCAACTGTGCATTTATGACTCAATTGTCAACTAATAAATTCATTCTCTTAATCATACTGTCCCCATCTTGACTATAGGAAAAAACAGTCCCTCTGTGATTATTGATCTTTTAAATAATGCACAGTGAGCTCTGTGTGTATGTGCATGCAAGTGGAATATATGGTGGAGGAGCCAAAAAAGGAAGGTGATTAAAAACATAATATAGCCAACAAAGGAAGATGATTTAAAAAAAATATTTAAATGTGGATTTAAAGTTAGGTAGACTTGATTTTCCTCATTGTGAACTTGATAAGACATAAATATCAATTATTAGACAGAAACCTAAAAACCTGAATTCTTACACAGATTTCTATCACCAACCAGCTCTATGATTTGGGTAAAATTGTATCACTTTTCCAAGTCTTATATATAATATTTAGGTGAATAATCACATCTAACATGTAGAGATAGTCCAAGAACAGAGGGCTCATCAAAAAAATCATTTTGTAATAAGCATTTAAATTCCCTTGAGAAATAGTTTCTGGGAACATCTCTGTTGTGTTTTATGAGACAGCAGAGTTTACCGTTGCTGACTATTGGCTTTGTCTTCAAACACTTATAGGAATCTTCCATTTAGGTTGTGCTGAACCACTCTATTCACACTAGCCAAGATATGGAATCAATCTAAACATTCACTGAATCATTAAAAAAAAACAAAAAACAGTGGTATTCACAATGGAATATTATTTAGGATAAAAATTACATACTGTCTTTCTCACTAATAGGAATGAGCCAGGCACAGAAAAATATCTCATGTTCTTATTCGTATGTGGGAGATAACAAAATGAGCTCATGTAAAGTTGAGAGTAGAATTATGGTTACTGGAGATTGGGAATGATAGAGGTAAAGGAGGACAGGGAGAAAGTTTGGTTAAATGATTCAAAGTTATAGATAAATGAAAGCAACGTGTTCTCATAGCACTGTAGAGTAAATATAGTTAACAATAATTTAGTGTACCTTTTCAAAAATGTAAAAGAAAGGATTTTAAATATTCATGACACAAAGAAATGATAAATGTTTATGTTGAGGGATATGCAATTTACCCTGATCTAATCCTTATAGATTATATGCTTATATTGAAGTATCGCTCTGTATCTATATGTATGTGTACAATCTTCACATGACAACTGAAAATAAAAGTGAATAAAAAGATGTAAAGATGTTCTAAACCAACCTTTAGCTTTCCTTTTTCTTTCTTTCCCAAAACCAGTGTTAGATTACTTAATCAATCAAACAAGTATTCTTAAGACATCAGAAAAGCAGGTGACAGACGCATCCAGAAAGTTGACAGAAACTTATTAACCCATGATATTTTCTTCATGATATTCCCGATTAAACTGCATGGCAACATTATCTGGGAAGTTGAGACATCTCAAGACAAAGTGTGGAGTTCCCTCTCAAATCAGAAAAGATATATAATTGGAAACAAAGCCCCCCTGAGTAGTATTCTTTCACATTTTCTTACATTTTATTATTAGAGGAACCCTAGCTCTGGGATACTGACTATACTAGGTGTGGAAGGGATTAGATAATTAGTCATTGGGATTCTCTGCATCGTATTTATAACCTACAGGGGGAAAAGGGCATAGAAAGAAAATTACTTATTGGGAGAGCACAGATAAAACCATTATGCATTAACTTCGGAAGAATTATAATACAATCATAGCTAACAGATAATTATAGTACCATTAAGGTAATGAGTTAATTATTGTATTAATTGGTAGGTTAATGGAGCTCCAATATGGATTTTAAAAGTCTGCATTTAAAAAAAAAAAAGTCTGCATTTAAATTACAAAGAAATAATATATTACATTAAGAATATTCTCCAGATAATGTATCTATACAAAAACACACAGAGAATTCCTGAGTGAATTTTTGCTTCCTTTTGATCAATACCTTGGAAACAATTAAATAAGCGGACATCAACCATATGTAATGATTATAAAGAATTTTTCACAATAAACAGGTGATTTGAGATATCATTTCAAGTGTGTTTTAACTTAATTTTTGTCAAAAAATAATTTAAGTGAAGATGTCATATTTCTTTTTTAAAAATATGTCTTGCCTTTTGCATTTCTTTTGAGGTAAAATCACACTCAATTCAGCACAAGAAAAGTCATTCCATTATGTGTTAACATTTGCTCTCCTTTCAGCTGGTTTACCAGAAAATGTAGCCTTGAATAAACAAATCCCGGGGTAACTGTGTTAGACACATGATTAGTAGAAAGAACACAGGCTTTGTGGTTTCACAGCCTAAATTAAAATATAGCCTTTAGTTCTAAGAGTTTCTGAAACTTGTCTCCTTGTCAACATAGGTAATAATGGCTGCTACTACTGCTGCTGGAAGAGCCTTTATTTTAGTTATGGCCACTTAAGGTCATATATTCATAAAAAGGAAAGATGTGACTTGCTAAAGAGAAAGATATAGTAAGTAGATGGACATGTTTCTCTTTCTGATATCTTAGGAACAGGAATAGACATCTCCAACCTTGATTTTAAAATAAATAATAATTTCTGAATGAGAAAAAGAAAATTCTTACTATAATATTTCATTATACTCTGTGTGTGATATAACAGTTTTTTAAAGTATGGACTGTAGTATATCAGTGGGGATTGCATTGAATCCAGCAATTCTACTATTGGGCATATACCTAAAGGGGGAAAAAGTCATTTAATCAAAAAGACATGTGCATTCAAATGTTTATTGTAGCACAATTCACAGTCACAAAGATGTAGAGCCAAGCCAAGTGCCCACTGATACATGAGTGGATTAAGAAAACCTTGGGATAATACTCAGCCATTAAAAAAATGGTGAACTAATAACTTCTGGCTCAGCACCAGCCACATACACCAAAGCTGGTGGGTTCGAATGCAGCCCAGGCCTGCCAAACAACAATGACAACTACAACTAAAAACTAGCTGGTGTTGTGGTGGGCACCTATAGTCCCAACTACTTGGGAGGCTGAGACAAGAGAATCGTTTACACCCAGGAGTTGGAGGTTGCTGTGAGCTGTGATGGCACAGCACTCTACCCAGGCTCTGACTCAAAAAAAACAAAAAAAAAATGGTGAACTAATAACTTCTACAAGAACCTGATGGAACTGGAGACCATTCTTCTAAGTGAAGTTTCAAAAGAATGAAAAAAAAAAATCACACATACTCACCATTAAACTGGAACTCATTGATCCATACCTTTGTGCATATTTGGTATCAAAACTCAATGGAAAGTAAGCAGGTAGGGAATGGGGCAAGAAGTGAGGGGTAAGTTCACACCTAGAGGGGATAAGCCACATTGTTTGGGTGTGGGGCTCACTTATAACTTTAACTCAAACTATAGAAAAGCAATTTATGTAACCAAAACATTAGTACCTCTGTAATATTCAGGGGGAAAAAAGGATGGATTTTGTCTCCTGTTCATGATACAAGCTTTAAAAACCCTTTGAATTACCTGAATGATGGTAATGTCATTGTTATCTTCCAAGTTGATTTCTGGCAGGAACCGTAGATAACTTCAGGATGAGGGTCGGTTGACAGAAAAACCAAGCAGGTTGGGACTCTCATCTCCACCCACCTGCCTCAACCTCAAGGATGGGAAGAGTAGTAGAGAAGGAGTTCAATCATATGGTCAATGATTTAGTCAAGTACGTCAAAGTAAAGATTCCTGGATTAAAACTGAATGAGACTCAGGGAACTTCCTAAATGGTGAACATACTGATGTACTTGGATAGCAGCACACTCTGACCCTACAGAGACACAAGTTCCTGTACTCAGGAGTCTTCCAGACTTTGTCACTGGAAATGGACTGAATGCATGTTTGTGCCTCCTGTGATAATTGTGATATACTAAAAAGTATTCATTTGGTGTTTGTCCTTAGTCACTGGAACAGAGTTGCTAAAACTCTTGTGATTTCCTGAGTGACATTGGTTATAGGAGCATTTTTTTCTTACAACTTTACGTTTTGCTTCTAGTTCCAGCTATAAGAGTTTGTAAAACCCTGGGAATTTTCTGAGTGATAGAGATGAATGCCTTGTTATTCATAATAAGGCTCTCTCAGTCATATTTTAATTTATCCCAATGAGAGGACTCAAGATAGCTTCAGGATGGGAGCTTGTTGTCAGAAGAACCAACCCATTGGAATTAGAAGGTTGGAACTGTTCAGCCACACCCCCCACCCTTAACCTCTGGGGAAAGAAGGAGGCCTGGAGACTGAGTTAATAACCAACGGCCAATGATTTAATCATTCATGCCTACATAATGGAGTCTCTATAAAAACTCTAAATGAAGGGATTCAGAGTTTCTGAGTTGATAAATGCAGCCACATGCCTGAGGGTGGTGCAAGCTAACTCCACAGGTTCAGAAGTTCCTTTATTCAAGACACTTCTGTACTATTTCATCTGGCTATTAATCTGTATCCTTTATAATATCCCCCATGATAAACTGGTTAATGTAAGTACAGTGTTTTTCCTTGAGTTCTAGCAAATTATTAAACTTGAGCAAGGGATCACAGTGCCCTGTAATTTATAGTTGATTGGTCAGAGGTACTAGTGGTCCAGGACTTTTGACTGGCATTTGAAGTGCGTGTGGTCTTGTGGGACTGAGCCCTTAACCTTTGAGGTATGATGCTAACAAACATTGTAAAAATTTAATTGAATTGCTGAGTACCAGCTACTGTTGAGAAATTGAATCATGCGAGACAAAACCCCTTCCCATTTGGTGTCTCATGTCTTTTGTGGGTGAAACTTATCATAGCAGAGGCATCACCTAAAATGTATGCACTGAAACCCTAATCCCAAGGTTGAAGTATTTGGATATGGTGCCTCTGGGATACAATAAAGTCCTGATGGGTGGAGTCCTCATGAATAGGACTACAAGCCTTTTAATAATAGGCCAGAAAGCTAGATTGTTCTTTGTGTCATGTGAGAATAGAATAAAAAGATGACTGTCTACAAAATGATAAGTGGAATCTCACCAGATACTAGTTCTGCCAGCACCTTAATCTTGGACGTCTCAGCTTCTAAGATTGTAATAAATAGATGTTTCATTATTTAAGCCACACAGTCTACGGTGCTTTGTTATAGCAGCCTGAACTAAGACACAAATTGGCACTGAGTAGTTCAGTACTTGCATAAAAATTATTTAAAAATATGGCCATGGATTTGGGACTAGGTAATGGGCAAAAACTGGAAGAGTCTTGAAGTAAATTCTAGGAGATGCTGAGATTTTCATAAAAAGAATGTTAAAGGCAATTCTAGAGATGACTTAGAAAGGAAAGAGGAGAGCTGAGGGAAAGCTTCTGTAGAGAATATGTAAATAATCATGCACAGAATACTGATAGAAAAAATGAATGTTAAAGGCTATTACAATAAGGTTTCAGATAGAAATGAGGAACACGCTATTGGACAATGGAGAAAAGGAGATCCTCGTCATGATGTTGCAGAGAACTTGCCTGAACTATGTTCATTTTCTAGTGTTGTGAAAGGTAGAAATTGCTAGAAATAAAATCAGATATTTATTTGAAGATATTTCTAAGTAAAGTGTTTTAGAGGCAGCTTGGTTCCTCCTGACTGCTAATAGTAAAACGCAACAAGAGAGAATCAATTTTAAGAAGGAATTATTAAGCAAAAAGGAACTAGAACTTAAAGATTTAGAAATTTTTTTATCCTCTCCATATTGCAAAGAGTGAGAAAACATGTTTAGAAGTGAACCCTAAGGATGTGGTCAACCAATTCCTTGATAAGGAGTTCCATATGGATCTCTATTATGTACTTGATCCATTACTCCATCAGGAAACTGCTAGTTTGAACTAAAGAAAGAAAAAGATATAGAAATAAGTGGGCAAAGGTTGTTGAGGTGGTTGGGGTTACTGGATTTACTGAATTTGAATGTGCTCTATTCTTTAAGACAAGAGAAGAATGACCCTGAATATAGTACAAGAATTATCAGGGCTGCCTGCTGACTTTCAAAGAGGGAATGGAATCACCTTGCTTTCAGTAAACTAGATGATCTCAGCCCAAAGTCAAGGGGATGGGGATTTACAAAACTGTGGTGGCTCAACTGCTGCCTATGAGAACACTGGGGTCAGGACCCCAAAACTGCAGAGCTGTAGGTGTGGGGCCACTGATCCACTGGGTATGCAAGGGGTCTAGAGGGCATGGCACAGCACAGCATGAAGCTGTAAGATCTCACCAGGGTGAGATTTTGGACTTGCTTAGTACCTCTTTCTCCCCTGTTTTCCCCTTTTGTTTGTCTATCCTATGCCTATCTCACCATTATATGTGGAAGGACATAGCTGTTTGCTTTTACAGGTTCACAGCTGAAGAGGAATTTTGCCTCAGGATGAATTATGCTTTGAGTCTCACCCATACCTGATTTAGATTTTTAGGTGAGACTTTGGACTTTAAACATAAGAATTGATGGAGGAATAAATTAAGACATTTGGGGCTCTTGGGATGGAATGAATGTATTTTGCATGTGAGGACATGAATTCTGGGGGAGCAGAAGCAGAAAGCATTGAACTAAATGTTTGTGTTCCTGAAATTCATCATTGGAACCCCAATCCCAATGCGATAGTATTTGAAGGTGGTGACTTTGGCATGTAAAGGTGGAACCTTCCTGAAGTTGATTAGTGTCCTTAGAAAAATCAGTGGGAGAGCTAGCTAGCTCTATTTCCACTATGTGAGGATATAATGAGAAGTTAATTTGTCTGCAAACTAGGGAGCAGGCCCTCCCCAGACACTGGATCTAGTGGCACCTTGCTCTTAGACTGCCACGCCCTAACTCCATCCATCCTGAGCAAGTGAACCAGACTTACTCCATTTTGTTAAGAGCTTTCAGCACCCCTTTTATAACCAAAATAACCCCTTAAGCAAGCAGCAACCCTGCAAAAACAAGAAGGAAATTTAGCTAAGAGCTGCAAAAGCCTGTGACAGCTGAAAAAAATCTGTGGAAACCACAATTCTGTCACAAGTCTGTCTGGCTGTCTGTGTGCAATTTTTATTCCCCCATAAGACCTCTCCCCGTAACTGTAACCTTACAGATATTAGCTTCTGTAAAATTCTACTTACGCTAGGGCTTCCATCCCCCACTTGAAGTGCTATATAAAAACCTTGCACCCCTGCTTCAAGGGGGGAGTCAAGAGACTTTGTGGCGTGAGCCTGCTCTTGCCCAGCCAGCCCAATAAGGACCCTTGCTTAATTTGAACTCAGTGGGCTGGCGTTTCTCTATAATTTCACTTGTGATGGGTACAACAAGACTTCCCATAAACAGTAACTGCCAAGTATACTACTTCTCTGAATTCTGTGAGTCGTTTTAGTAAATTGTTGAAACCAAAGGTAAATTGTGGAAATCCATGAATTTGTAGCCATGCTGGACAAGAGAACTTCAAAGAAGTAGATTAAGTATAAATCCTGAAGCTATTACTAACTTGTATGCAACTTTTTTGTAGTTGATTTCAGTATTATTAATAATTTTCAATGACTTTTTTTCACTTCATACTCAACAATTATCCTTTTAGTAATCATGCTAACTCAAGATGAAAGATAACAATTGAGTCTCAGTTTAAAGCATTTTAAAATGTTTCACTGTCCTGTTGTAATTCCTTTATTCCTAAGATACCAAAGTGCTTTAAAAACACTAATGATTTTCTTCAAAGCATGTCTTAACTGGTGACTTTATTTTCCAGTTTTATAAAGATGAAATTAAAGTAACATCAGTAGTTACCCTAATATTCACACTCGCACTGTAAAACAGATGCAGGAAGACTCAAGAAATGGGCATAATTGAGACAGCACAAGCCAAGCAAAGACACAGAACACAGGTGAGAAGAGCCTTTTATGGCCTATTTTCTACCTTGCCCTTTATATAAAATGGCATCATTGCAAGATCATATGTATATGTTTACCTATCTTTTGTTTATACCCCAAAGACGATGTCACTTTGTACATGAAGACAGATTGACAATAAGAAAAGAAATGTCAGGGAGAAGTTTAACATATCAGACTATAGGACTAAAAGTCATAAGAATTTATAGGGAAGCTTTAAATTGCCTCTTTTCTCCCTGTAAAGTTTTTATAATTTCAGTTTATGAAATGAAGTGAGTGTAGATTAATGAGAGAAAAACAAAACAAAATTGATTATGTGCATAGGCACAAGAACCACACACAAAGTATGAAACCCCAAGAAGGACCAGATGACTAATGTTTTCATACCAGAAGGAATAGAGGCTTTGGAGCATCTTAGGAGGTGGTGACAAGTTATGGGAAAAATGAGGGGAGAAAAGGCAAAAGCTATCTTGTTATACAGATAAAGTCTCCCAGCTAACATTCTTCAGAAAGAAGAGGTGACTGCCTGTGGTCATCTCTATCTTAGGGAGTTGTCAGACCTTTATCCACACAGATAAAAGTATAAATAAGGATCTTAATCCCCATTGAATCTACTGTTTACTAAGGTAAATAGATAAAACTTTCCTTTGCAAAAGGACAGCTTTTCAGAGATAATTCCATTTGCAGTTTTTTGGAGTTGGATAACTCAAAATAAGTAAGAAGTGTATTCCTGGGTTGCATATTCTGCCCTTCCCCCCAAAGGAGGTCAAACTATACTACTATTATTAATATACACCATTTTATACCCTCTAGTTATAAAATGTTCTTATACCTATTTTCAAGCATAACCAGACCACTAAGTATTCACACGCAGGGTTTACTTTGCTAAGTATTGTTTTTTGTCCCCACTGTCATAGTGAATTCCTTTTCAGGACTTTCTCTCATTTCTGATTTGTATCAGGGGAGAAGGAAAAAGTGAATGGTTTGGAGGTTATGTAAGAAATGTTTTACATAAACTGAGCATTGTGAATGTTGTTTTACTTTCAAGATTGCTGCCCCTTCACATTCTCTGATATCTTTCTGAGTGTATCACCAATTTCCATCAGCACTTAGGATACTCTGGTACTGCTCACACTGAATAAGTTCCCAAAAATGGTCGCCAAGAGGTTTGACAATCATTCTGGAAATCAGACCCAGGGAAATAAATTGGAAGGCAATCCTCCTTAAACTATTCTGCAAGCAGCAATCAAGACTTTTTTTTTTCTCCCATTTTTAAGCACCTCCTAGAAGCTTAAGAAAGAGAGGTGGCCCAGAAAACCCCCCTTCCATAAGCACTGAGAAAGAGACACAAAGATAATAGTTTCTGTCACAGAACAGTCTGTGATGGCTTTTCAGCAGGAGTTATACAAGTGAGGCTAACACACTCTGTGTGAGTTCTGCTGCTTCCCTCTGACACTGAGATGCAGAAAAGCTCATGAATACTTACTTCCCAGCAACTGCAGCAGCTGCCAGACTCCTCAGAGAGGAGACATCACATCTGTCTTCAGCGTAGCCACAGGTAATAGCAAAACAGGAGAAATGTGCTGGCCCATGCTGGGTTCCTATCTCCAGTTGATCCTCCCAGACACACATGGTCAACAGGGATGAAAGCTAGTTCACTCATTTGCTCTGGGCTTCTCCTATTATATCTATTATTTTTTTAGTTGATTTTAATTTTTTTCTGCTTGGGTATACTGTGTGGTTGACAACAAATTTAAATGGAATTTGTTGGACTAAAGTAGGTCATTTCCAATGAAGCATCTAAAAGTAAGACTAATCTCTAACAAATGCAAGTTCTGAAGATTTACTTCTCTGATTTGCCTCACCGATTCTCCATTCCTAACTATCTGAGCTTTCTTCCATTTACCAGACTTCTGACCTCTTGCATTCACCTCGTGTGTCCGATTTTTACTTTTTCATCATATTTGACAAATGACCTGAAATTTTAATTTTAAACCTTTGACTTACCCACTACAAGGCTATTATGAGAGCTTATGGCTATCTCAATTAAACCTCTAAGGGGATGTGTTAGAAATGAAAATTTTACAGTCACATCTCATATCTACAGAATTACCTAAGAAATTCTGGGAGGGGGCATAACAATCTAGCTTTTAACAAACCATCCAGATGATACTGGTGAGAATCATTAAGCTATTAAAAATCTCCTACGTTAGCTGACCTTAGGCCCTGAATCCAAACATAGTTAGCCCATCCTGAAAGGAACATCGGGACCAGATGGCATGAAGGCAAATGCCACTAACTTGAAGCAGGAGCTATAATCATATATATAAAAAAAGCATGTACAATATTCTTGAACTAGAAACTATATACACTATGGCAAGCAGAAATTACGGCCTAAGTCCAAAAAACTGATATTGTCTAAAGGGAGTAAATATTCCTCTTTTGGGGTTGTTAATGAAATGGCTTAGAAAGGGAGGAAAAAGGAAAAGACAATGGAAGAACAGAAACAAGGAAGGAAGGGAGAGAAGAAAAGAGAAAAATTAACAGCAACTTGATTTAATAAGACACAAAGTTTGGTTTTCTTTAAGAACAATCATATGGAGAAAGGCAAAGGTTTTCCAACTCTTTCAACACGGGAGCATAATTATCTCAAGGCCATTAGTTGGTAGAAAGATTAAACTTATTGCCCTGACATACTTCAGTATAAATTAGACTGAACGGCTGCAAATTGTAACAAGGTAATTTCCAGCACATCTCAGGAAAAATTGTGATCTCACTCAAAAAAATAATCATCTGCATAACATGGCTAGGAGTGTTCTGTCACTACAACTATTCTAAGAACAGTTAAGAATAGTCATAGATGTATTGTGGTATACTTGGAAACTGAGGCATGGCATGGGGTGTTCCACTAAAATTTAAGTCAAATTTCATTCTAAAACAAAACAATTCAGTGTTTTAAGATACATAGATAGCAGTCATTTCACCAAAGAAAGTTTCAGTTAATGAAAATACTGAGAATTGTGTGAATGTTATGATTTCAGAATCGTGAAACAGGAGTTAGTGTCTGTCACAATTACCTAAATTTACTTCTCTAAAATACTCATATTTGTACCCCAAGCATGTCAGTAGAGTTAAGAAAAATCTAAAACACAAAAAACCTAAAAGAATCATTGTTGCAAGGGACAACTGGGTAGATAGAAATGGCAGAAGGGACAGCTTCAAGAGATATGAAATAGCAGAGAGGAAAGAGATAAAGCAGAGGAAAGCAAGAAGATGAGTTCAATTAGCATGAAAGCTCTAAGACCTGACCTTTTATCATGATCATAGCTCAGTTACTGGAACGCAGCCTAACTAGTTTAATTGGCTCAGCTGACATCAGTATAGACGTAGCACATAGATAAAGGTGAACAACATTGGTCCCTTCTCACGTACCAGTCAGTTGGTAGCCCAAAAAGACAACACAATAGCTGATTTAGATGCCATAGGAATAAATATTCTCCAATTATGAGAAAATAATTAGACTGTTTCTCAAGCCCATTCCATCAGACACTTTCAGTGTTACAACAAAGAGGAAATAACAAATGCTATTTCCAAAGTTACCTTGAGTGCCTGGACTTTCTGAGAAAAACTATTGTGATAAGAAGAAGGTAGATTTTGAGGTCCAAAGAGGTATGATAAAAGTGCATTTATTCCAACAGAAGAACACTGTGCACTGAGCAAGTTCCTATACTCATTTTAGCCATAAATTTTTATTAATCTGCAAAATGGGATTAAAAACTTCTGTAAGAATAAATGAGAAACACATGCTGTTACTGTGTAGTTGAGTAGAAGCCTAGAAAAGGGAATAAAAATGTGAATTCTGTGGCTTTGTAGTGGATGACATAAAGCCTTTCTGACTGGAAAACATTATTCTACCAGTGTATTAAGAGTGGATGGATTTAGTGTTGCTAAGTTGTTCACAAAAGATGAATATGTGCAACTTACTGCAATATACTATAATTGCCCAGAAAACTCAATACTGCCTTCTATACTTATTTTAAGAAGCAAAATTATGACCTGAACGGGGTTACCTGGATAAGAAATTAGGGGCAGGGGGAAGATGTGTTATGTGTTCCAATTATCATGTTTTGTGATACCTAGCTAAAAACAAAACAAAGAACAACAACAAAAACCATCAGTTCCATTGTTTCTCTACAGAATTGCCTTGAAATGAGACTAAAATATGTGCATCGAATTATCCAAGGCCTTAAGTCTTTGAATAGGTACTCTCTATCTTGACTCCTCTTCTTTCCTTCTTCTTTTTTCTTTTTTTCTTCTTCTTTTTTTTTTTTTTTGTTCTCTTCTGAAGCCATGCATCTCTGATTAACAGTCTTAATTTAAAAGAGGATGTTACACATATATTCAATTAAAAAGTGTATTTTGAAATTAGGCAGACCCAGTTTTACCCACTCCTGCTGACTACAAGTTTTAACACTGAAAAAAATAACAATTACTATTTCCCTGAGTTTCTTATCCATAGCATGTATAGAATGCCTTTAATAACCATACCTGCCTCATAAGTCTGTTTTTAAATAATCAGTAAAACGTCATTTGTCTTCTGTTTTTTTTTCTATTCTTGTTCCCAATTCTGTGAATTAGTAAACTTGGGTTTACGGAGGTTAAATGACTTTGCTGATATTACTAGCATACTAAGCACATGATTCAGGATTCAAACACCAAGCCATGACTCCAAAGCCCCCACCAACCCCGCCATTGGGCAAGGTGACAGGCTACTGTATGAAGCCTTTTACTGAGGAAAACCGGCTCAACCGCATAAACCCTCGTGGACTCTGCCTACCATGTGTAGTGAGGCAGTGAGTGGTCTACGGATTTTTTGTCACCTGGGACAGGTTCAAGGAAGACAACTTTTCCACAGATGGAGCAGGAGGAGAGGGTGGTTTCAGGCTGATTCAAGCGTATGACGTTTATTGTACACTTTATTTCTATTATCATTCCTTTGTAATATATAATGAAATAGTTATACAACTCACCGTGATGCAGAATTAGTGGGAGTACTAAGGTTGTTCTTTTACGACTAGACGAGATCCCAGCGTGACATCGCGGCCTGGGCTTCAGGGCCTCGGCTCCACCTCAGAACGCGGACAACACCTTCTCACCAGGAACGCGGCCCAGACCCGGCGCCTGCGCAGTTCCAGGGGCCTCGGTCCTGTGACAATCCAGCTCCGCCTCCTCAGGGGATGTGGGAGGCGGGGCTCATCAAGGAAGTGGGAGGTGGAGCTCCGCCGGGATGTGGGCGACTGGGAGCTGCCTCAACCTAGAAATACGTACGAATTTGCCCTCCCTCTCCTGCTGATCACCCTCCTCCTGTGTGGCCAGGTTTCTAGCAGGCCACTGACTGGTACTGGTCCACAGCCTGGGGTTTAGGGACCGCAGTAATAAGAGATATGGTGGGAAAAAAATGTCTCCTGCTTGGTATTGTCCTCAGTGAAAATCACCCTGTCCTTTCTGTTGCACCTGTGTGTTTTCATCCTAACCTCTCTTTTTTCTACATTTTCTCTTTTGATATATTGTTGCCATGATTGAGAAAATGCCCCTCCTACTTGTAATAAAAAGAAACCAAGTATGTGTGATTTTTGAGAAATTCCATTTTAGTATTAAACTCCATTTTCCTCAGATTAACAGAGATATGACAAAAATATCTCCTGCTGGTCTCTCTCTCAGGTTCTCCCTAATCATCTCTGCTCTCTGCCCCTCAAACGTGCTCTAAATAAGAGGTCCGGATAGTGAACTCCGACAAATTTGTGCACACAATCATAATTCCCATAAAACAATCCGCCTGCAATCTGATCCTTCTTGGCCACCTTTCTCCCAAGCCCTAGGCACATTTTTGCTTCTGTGTTTGGCTAGCTTCCTTTTGAGCTTTGGCCTCCAGATGGGGAAAAATCCCCTTAATATAGAGAACTCTCTATAGTGTATTAAATGTTTGCATATTCTATGTCTGGAGTCGGTAATATCATTGACCCAGTCACCCAATAAATTCCTGGGTGGGTCACTATCAAACTTCTTGGTCCACTTAAAATACTGTTTAATTACCATTTTCCTAGTCTTGCATGTGCTTTCCTTTTCAAAGGGCTTTATGAAGACATGTAACCTAAAATAAATTCAAAGGCATGGCGTTCCATCAAGAACATTCTAAAATTTAGCACCTACTTGACATTTTCTTCTCCCCAGAAATCCTACTTTTTCTTATTTTGGTTGAAGCTACAAAGCTCTTCCTCTTTATTAAATGTATACTTTATTCATTTATCAGTTTCTACTCACCAATTATGCAAAGGTACTGAAGGACACAAAATTTAAAACATTGTTAACTTTAGTTACTTTTGATCCCAATTTATTCTCCCACTTTGTTCCCCCCACCTTTTTTTTTTTTTTTTTTTTTTTTTTGCCCTGGGTAGAGGCTATGGTGTCACAGCTCACAGCAATGTCAAACTCTTGGGCTCGAGTGATTCTCTTGCCTCAGCCTCCCAAGTAGCTGGGACCACAGGCGCCTGACACAACACCTGGCTATTTTTGTTGTTGTTGTTGTTGCAGTTGTCATTGTTGTTTTAGCAGGCCTGGGTGGGTTCGAACCTGCCAACCTTGGTGCATGTGGTAGCGCCTTACCCACTGAACTAAGAGCACTACCCTGTTTTGTTCTGTTTTTAACTTACATTAATTGTTATCCAAGTCCAAGGCTTTACTTCTTGAATTTATTAATATTTCAGTAGTCTCCACTTAGTTGTATTACTAGAAATGAATCTCTGAAATTTGTCCCCAGAAAGAGAAGGAGAGAGAGAGAGCAAGCATGCTCCTATATCATCTAAACACATTTCTTCTTGAGAGCATCTAGGAATTGCTATCAATTACAGAATAAATGTGAAATTCTTTTCTAATTTAAAACTAATAATTCCAAACACTGCATCCATCCAGGCTCATGTCTTGCTACATGGCAAGGTACCAGCTTTTAACTATTTTTATTCTTAGGCTCTCTTAAACAAAGAATATTCTTTCTTATTCTAAATCTATCCACTAGAATCCTATCTCTTCATTTTTTCTCTAATTTTTTTTTTAATTTTAAACTTACACTGAAGTTAAAATCATAGTACGAGGGACTTTACTGTATTTGGCATTAACTCCTTCTGTCCCTCCTCCACACTCACAGGTACACACATATACGAGATCTACTTGATATTGACTGATAGACATCTTGACATTTCATCCTACATCCTAAAACCAGGGCGTTATCTTACTTTACCACAATAATATTATACCTGTCAGCCCAGTTTTTATTTCAGTTGCTGCTATAAGAAATAGTTCATATTTACAGTGAAAGTTCATCATTTTACATACCTTGCCAAATATCTTAACGTATTTTCCCCTTCAGAACTTACCTTAGCAAATGGAAATATGGATAACATCCACAGGAGGCTACTTCCAGTGGGAGTTCCTTGTCTTTCAGTTAACATTTCTGGTGTATAGTCAAAGCAGGTCTTCAAAGAATTCCTGGAGAAATAGATAACCAGATGTCTACAGTAAATGGCTCCATTACAGCTGTACCATTTATAGCAGAAATGTGCTTTCCTCTCTCACCGTATTCACACAAATTATATTTCTGGGATCACCTTCATAATAAATTATCTACACACAAATTGTTGTCTCAGGTTTTCATTTTGGGAGGATCAAATCTAAGATGATACCAAACAAACCTGACATTTATTCAATATCATTATTAAATATTGTTTATATTTACATTTCTTTAATTGTTCAAAAATGTTTGTATCCCTGAAGGAGTTCAGAAAGATTTATCCCAAAATATGGCTCCTTGGAAAAAAGAGTATTTTTTTTTATTTTTTTTTAATTTTTTTATTAAATCATAACTGTATACAATGATATGATTATGGGGCATCATACACTCACTTCACAAACCATTTGACACATTTTTATCACAGTGGTCAACATAGCCTTTCCGGCGTTATCTCAGTTACTGTGCCAAAACATTTACATTCCACATTTACCAAGTTTCGCAAATACCCCTGCAATATGCACCACAGGTGTGATCCCACCAATTCCCCTCCCTCTACCCACCCTGCCCCTTTCCCACTTCCCCCTATTGTTAAGTTGTAGCTGGGTTATAGCTTTTATGTGAGAGTCCCAAATTAGTTTCATAGTAGGGCTGTGTACATTGGGTATTTTTTCTTCCATTCTTGGGATACTTTACTAAGAAGAATATGTTCCAGCTCCATCCATGTAAACATGAAAGAGGTAAAGTCTCCATCTTTCTTTAAGGCTGCATAGTATTCCATGGTATACATATACCACAATTTATTAATCCATTCGTGGATCGATGGG
This sequence comes from Nycticebus coucang, assembly GCF_027406575.1. Classification (NCBI taxonomy): domain Eukaryota; kingdom Metazoa; phylum Chordata; class Mammalia; order Primates; family Lorisidae; genus Nycticebus; species Nycticebus coucang. The sequence goes on from NC_069781.1 coordinate 161,073,886, forward strand.
CACTTGGGCTTTTTCCATGACTTAGCTATTATGAATTGGGCTGCTTGAAAAAAGAGTATTTTGAATTAACACTCCTTTAATTCAACAGGCATTGGAAGAGGCTTTTCCTCAATCTACATAAACCATACTGATTCATCATAAATAACAAATGACTTCTCTTTCCTTCCTTGTTATCTCAACATATTGTAGGAAACAAGATCAAGAATGAATCTAGACTTGGCCCAAATCATCATAAATATGATACATCTCTCTCAGGTTAATTTAATTTGCAAGGAGAACCATTTATAAGTCCATCTTTTTCCCCATCCATCCATCCTCCCTAGCAACCATTTATTGCCCCTAAACAGATTATCTATATTCTTCATTTCCCCCTCTTCTCTAAAAGGAGGGTATAAAACTGTTTAGATCTCATTGGGATATTGGGTAATCACTCTGTGATTCCTTAAATCTGCTTTAATTGTGAGTTTATCTTTCAGTGAACATTCGGGGGAAAGAGGAACCTTCCCCTTTACTCCTACATCTCCAATCCAGGATTCAATTAAAAATTACACATTCCATTTGGTTGTCTTTTAAGTTAAAACAACCCTCCTCTATCTTTTTTTATTTTTCTTGTATCCTTGACAATTATAAACACCTTGGGCCAATTTTATTTTTTTTCCAATTTTCTTATAAAATGTCTTGCAATCTATAGTCTGATTTTTTCCTTGTGATTATTTTTAGGTCAAACACTATGCACTATTATAATGTGTAATTTTCAGTGAAGTATGTCAGAAAAAAAATCCTACTTGTTTTTAAAGATTCAGTTCTATCTGACCTCTATATTAAAAAGCATTTCTTTTTGCTCACTCCACAAGTGGGCATATCTTGGTTGAACTGGGAGATTTTATAACATATGCTCTGTTTCACACAAATAGCTTTCCATGCAAACCTGAGCACTTCACTAAACTTGATAAGCCTAGGAAAATTCACAATTATATCTTAGTGACTTTTGCTGTCTTTCAAGTAGCTTTCAAAGTATTAATGGTTTTCAGCTGAGTTAATAAAAATATATATGAGCTCAATGTAAGTTTTAGATGAAAACTTGAATCGTAAAAGCCAAATTTTAGTTGTTTAAAAAAAAAGACTCATCTCCCCAATATACTAATTGGCATGGTAATGTTTTTGTCTCCTTTATGTAATAATCTGTAAGAGCAAATAAGTAAGTTTAAGCATAGCTGGGGTCATCTAACCACAGGAAACTAACTAAAATATGTCCAACCATACATACGTGCATACGAATGCACTTATACACACAAATACATATTCAAATATGTATTTTATGAGTTTTTGATGCTTCCCGGGAATAAAGTAATCTTTTTTAATTATGAAAAATAGTCTGTTATTTCGGTAATTGAGTATGAAATTCTTTTTGACATTTTCATCTTTAGAAATATAGCCAATTCACAACCAGTCATTTGTTAAATTTGGAAACTATTCATTTTCTTGTAAGTTTCTCCCCTTCAGAACACACATACAATGCAAGTTATTGCACCAGGACTTTTTCTTAACACATCCTACAGAGAATTGAAGTTGAAATCCACGGGGTGAAGAAAATAAATTTACCCTGTATCCTAGTTTTTGCAATGGCAGGGTATCGTATTGATCTCCCACTCTTCGCTCACCTGCATGGCCATTATGTGCTAACCAAACATTACCTGAATTGGCAGTAGGTATTTTTTCCCCAGATTTACAATAGCACCACAAAACCTGCCACTTAAAATGTCTCTACAAGGGGTTATCTCTTTCAACTTGTAAAGGAGCTTGTGTAGAGACAGGGAAAAAAGGAAACTTCTCTTAACAGAAGTATTACTTTCTATTATAATATTGCCCTGTCAAGCACTTTATCCTGTGGCTACCTGAACTTTGAAAGAAATATCAGACTTCGCTTCTTTTCAAAACCCTAAGGCTAAGCTAGCTAAACGGATTTTTACGGTTGTTGTTAATCTACCTGTGTAATATTAGCCATGTTGATGTCATATTTTTACAGCTCAGCCAAACAGAATTAGAGGAACACAAGAGCTATGGATCCTTCCAGATTAATCATAATTTATCTCTAAATTTTGTATCACCATTTTTTATTTATTTATTTTTGTCCTGCTTCTGTTTCAGCTAGCTTTCATCTGATTTCTGGCCTTTATTCTCATATGCCATTTATGTTATTGACTCTTGATATTTTATTTAGTATCTGTGTCTGCTCCGACCCATGTCCTCACCCTTGTTTTTATCAAGCCCTTACCCAGAGAGCATGTATTGGACCTGTTAGGTGTGAATTTACCCATTCTTTCCTTCCACCTCCCACCTGATTTAATTTTTTTTATTAAGTAATAGATACATAGATCATGATACATTTATGCCTTTGTACCACCTGATTGAATTTTGTTGAATTTTATTTCCGTATGTGGACATAAGTGCTGTACTCCTATAATATTCCAAAATAAAAATAAATACATAAATGAAGACTACAATGAGATCATAATATGTGTACACCCAGTAGAAGGCCTAAATTAAAGACTTACAATATTGAGTCTTTGCAAAGCTGTAGAACAACTTGGTGGGAATGAAAAACACTCCAGTAACTTTGGAATGAAGGTTGGTTGTTTATTATAAAGCTAAATATTCACTTTACCTATAGCCAGCCATTTCACACCTACGTAGCTCCCTAAAAGAAATAAAAACCTATGAAGACATGTATTCAAATATCTATAGTAGCTTTCTTTTTAATAGTTAAAACCTGGGTATAATCCAAGTTTTCATTATCTGGTGAATGAATAAAAACATTGTACTGTATTCACACAAATGAATGCCAAGAAATAAAAACAAAGGACCTACTTATGTGTGCAACTACTTGTAGGAATCCGAAAGATGTTATACTAAGTTAAGGAAACCTAACGCAAGTACTACATACTGAAGGAATCCATGCACTGTATATGAAAATCTAAAATGGGGTGAAACTATAGTGACATAAAAAAGATTAGTATTTGTCAGGTCCCAGGGAATCTTGAGAAGAATTAACTATAGAGCAGTAGGATGGAAAATTTCTGGGTGATGGATATAATCTCTACACTATGGTTGTTATGGAGGTGACACCACTATATATATTTGCCAAGTCCCTTCTAATTGTACACTTGAAATTGATGAATCTTACTATGTGTACAAAGATTACCGCAGTAAAGTATATTAAATTAAAGTAATTTCTACTCTAACTCAATGAGATGTTTGGGGAGAAAAATGGGTTATGTAAAGTATCATTTTAACATGAGCTTATATTGTTAATAAAAGACATAATTGAGGGACTCTGCATAATTCAGAGGGACTCTGCACCCTGTGGCTTGTTTGAAAGCACTTTCTTCCTACTCATGTGGAAAGGAATATGATTCAGGCAAGTGTTCTCCACTGTGAGCGATTACTTTTCAGGAGAAAGAAATCAATGTTCAATGCAGGCAACATAAATGCTTCAAACTTTTGTTGATTTGAAGTTACTTGGCCAAATATTAATCTTCATTTTCATTAAAGATCTGATGTTTGGCATTGGCATTGCCAATAAATTTAATGGATTAAATTATGTGGAAGAAATCACAAACTATTGATCATCATTCCAATGCTGAGATGGAAATTACTTATATAGAGATCCAAAAGACTGTACCTAAGTCATTGACTTTAGAGAATTGCATGAGCATAGATGAAATATTCTCATTAAATGTGCCAATGATTTACCTTAGGGAATTGAAAGACTTCAGTCTAAACTTTTATTTTCAGTAGGTGCATGAGATTTAACCAGGGTTTTTTTTTCCCCTCAAAAATAAACAAAGTAAAACAAAATGAAAGAAGACACAATAGAACATGAAACTTTAAGCATCTGTCTCTTATTCCAGATCTTTTATTTCTTGAATTAAATCTTATTAGAAATTCCCAAAGATAAATGCACTTTCTGTGGAGGAACGAAAAATATAAAATAAAAAGAAATCAAAACTCTTCACTTGTTATTGGTGAATATAATTTACATTCTGAACAAGCACTGATTTATCAAAAGCATTCCTAAGTGGACATATTAGAAAATGACTTTTCCTCATTTATGCTTGTTTCAAAGGTGAATCCATCACTATTGCCTGAAAGACAGTTGCCCCTCAGTAACAAATGATTACAGCTAAATGAATCCCAGAGGTTTGCTACTAACATAGAACAAAGAGGTAAGAATGTAAGCGGCGGCTCAAGATCTATTTTTCATAGCTGCATAATGTTTTGCTTCACTGATTTATCACTAAACAACAGCTGCTGGGCTAGAGGCAGAGTACACCCCAGGAGTGACAAAATGCCTCTGTTAGTGACGGGCTTGCCTCAGGCCTTGAACAAAGTCACAGACTGAGGAATGAGGATTGGTGGGTTGTAACCTCAACTCTTCTGCAAAAGGATTGACTGATGCTTCACACATCAGCCTAACAGTCTGTAGCAGACCAAAATTGTCCTGGATATCCATTATTATCACTGCAGATGGAGTTCCTCTCTCTTGAAGAAAAACATCATTTGGGAAAACAGAATTTTTAAAAAGCATCCTCTGCTCTGTCCACCACAATAGTATTAAAGATTGTCTTTGTGGAGGGGGTATAAGACATTCAGACTTAGATTCTTTTCTCCCTTTTTTGTCTAAGAACACCCTGCCCTAGGTTTCTCCATGGGACTCCTCCCCTGCTCCCACACTGTTGTCAAGTACTTGCTTACAAAGTAGATTTTGCTTCATCTCTGTTATCCTAATTAATGGGAATTTCTATTTCCATTTCCAAATGTTGAATGACCTTCACATCAGTTTTCTTTGCATAATTATTGCAAACTGCTAGAACGTTTTTTAAAAAAGATTTTTCAAAGCAAATTAATTAGAAATTATAGAGAAAATTAAGACTTTTTCTTTTTCAAAGGGTATTGTAACAATTTTTTGAGATGGAAAAAAAAGTGCATGAGGGAAGAAAAGTCTTTGATTCCAGTATGTATCTTTATTATTTGAAATGAAAATTTCTACTGCAATTTTTAGTTATTAATTGTATTTTAGGATTTATTACTAATTCCAAAAAAAAAGCTGTATGTTATTTAACAATTTTAAAATACTGTTTTAAAAATAATTTGGTAAGAAGAAATGCTGTCAGTTTAATTATAGAAAAAATCGTTTAAAATAATTCAAAATTAAAATTTGTGTCCAACAGCTTTCTTTTCTAAAATGATAGAGTTGTCTAGCATAAATTTTAATTACAAAGAATTACGATGACAGGCTGACAGAGAAAATATTTCTTATTGCTGTTTTTTTCTTCTCTTCTTACAAAGCTGAAATCTATGATTTTTGCAATGTTGACCAACATAGAAATTTCATAAATATGCCACAGGTTCATTTGTTCTTGAGAATAAATTTGGTAAGTTTACATTTGCTTTATATATGAAAACCTTCATCTGTCTATCCACCCATCCACTCACTCACCCATCCATTTATCCATTCATCCAAATACCCACCTATCCATCCACCCACCCTTTCACCTATCCATTCACCAATACATACATACATTCATCATTAATTTAGACAACAAATATGTTTAAAGCATTTAAGAATGTCAGGAACAGAATCACACACTAGAGATGTGCAGATAAGAAGGTAGAGCCATGTTTCAGATTGGCCTTTATCAGAAAGACAGACTTGCAAATATTTCAACTCATATACCCCAGGTAATGGGTTGAAATGGACTAATTGTGCAACATGACTAATTGTGCAGCATAAAAGAACCTCAATTATTTTGAGCACACCAAGGAAAACTTACAAGTATATGTAGCAGTTGAGTTGAATTTTGAGGATTAGAAAGAGATTTTCCAATTGGACAAGAAGAAGAAAGTAATTTAGGTTGAGAGAAGTATAGTGAAAATGTGTATGGATCTCAATTTGCTTGGTGACCCAGAAATGATAGCATGGCCAGATACTGATGTTTGAGATGAAGTCTCGGAGAAGGAGATGAGGCTGAATAAACAGCTAGGGAGAAGAACAGGAAGAACTCAGTAAGCCTGATTTTGAATTTTAAATACTTCAAGTTGGGAGCCATCAAGGAATTTGGGTCAAAAAAGGATATTATCATCTTTAAATATAGACAACTTGCTATTAAAGTTCTTCTATAATAAACTTTTAAAATATCCAAAAGTGAAAACTAAATTACTTATATTTAATACACATTATATATTTTTACATGTATGTTATGTATACACCCATTTATGTAGAACCTCCATAGTTGACTTCTTCCTTACATTGATGACCTCCTTAAGTTGACCTAATTTTCATAGACTGGACATGCACCACCTGTACATATGCATCAGTACAGTAGGTCTAGTTCCTTATTTTACCACCTCTGTATGTTGACTAGTTTGTTATAGTCCCTTGGATGATCAACTTAAGTTCTACTATACATACTACACATGACTAATAGTCAGGTTGATATTCATATGCAATATATTATGTTATTAGATAACATAGGTATTCCCTTCTTAGATGATTTACATGAGTAATATTTAAAAGTAAATTGTTATGAATTCTTCTATGTAGGAAACATTTTGATCTAAATCTTAGTTTGCTAACTCCACTTGGAAAAGTATTCAGTAGGAAAAAATTAGCACCTCCTTCTAAAAACACTCACCTCTACTCTCCCACTTACTCTCAAGCTTTCTGAATTTTTTCCTCTATTTCAAATACAGCTATGCTTCGCTTAAAGATGGAAACACATTCTGAGAAAGGTGTAATTAGGCAATTTCACCATTGTGCCATCAGAGAGAGCATCTACACAAATTTAGATGATATAGTTTCCTATACACCTAGCTATTCATGACCAAGTATTATGTACCACACATAATTGTATGTGCTAGACTTTTATAAGGCTGGCAGCACAATAGGTTTGTTTACCCAGGACATATGAATAGTATACTACGCTATGATATTATGAGTGTTATGACATCACTCAGTGAGAGAAATTTTTCTCCTTCATTATAATCTTATGGGACCACAATTGTACATGTGGTCTGTTGTTAAGCAAAACATCCTTGCTAGCTCAGCTCCTGTAGCACAGTAGTTACGGCACCAGGTGCATACACGGAGGCTGGTGGGTTAGAGCCCAGCCAGGGCCAGCTAAACAACAATGAAAACTACAATAAAAAAAAAAATATTCATGAGTGAGATTGGTCTGAAATTCTCCTTTTTGTTTGGGTCTTTTCCTGGTTTTGGTATCAGGGTGATGTTTGCTTCATAGAATGTGTTGGGGAAGATTCCTTCTTCCTCAATTTTTTGGAATAATTTCTGCAGTAATAGGAATAAGCTCTTCCTTGAAGGTTTGATAGAATTCTGGAGTGAAGCCATCTGGACCAGGGCATTTTTTGGTTGGAAGATTTTTTATTGTTTCTTTGATCTCAGTGCTTGAAATTGGTCTGTTCAGGAGCTCTATTTCTTCCTGGCTGAGTCTAGGGAGAGGGTGTGATTCCAAATATTGATCCATTTCCTTCACATTGTCAAATTTCTGGGCGTAGAGTCTCTGGTAGTATTCAGAGATGATCTCTTGTATCTCTGTGGGATCAGTTGTCATTTCTGATTGAGGTTACTAGAGATTTTACTTTTCTATTCCTCGTTAGTCTGGCCAATGGTTTATCTATTTTATTTATTTTTTCAAAAAACCAACTTCTTGTTTCATTAATTTTCTGAATGATTCTTTTGTTTTCAATTTCATTGATCTCTGATTTGATTTTGGATATTTCTTTTCTTCTACTGAGTTTAGGCTTAGATTGTTCTTCTTTTTCCAATTCCATAAGATCTCTTGTGAGATTGTTGATGCACTCTCTTTCTGTTTTTCGAATGTAGGCATCTAAAGCGATGAATTTTCCTCTCAAAACTGCTTTTGCAGTATCCCACAGGTGTTGGTAGCTTGTGTCTTCATTGTTGTTATGCTCAAGGAAGTTAATGATTTCCTGTTTTATTTCTTCCTGCACCCATCTGTTATTCAACAGAAGATTGTTTAATTTCCATGCCTTTGGGTGGGGTCGAGCATTTTTGTTAGAGTTGAGTTCCACCTTTAGTGCCTTATGGTCTGAGAAGATACAAGGTAAAATTTCAATTCTTTTGATTCTGTTGATATTTGTTTTGTGTCCCAGGATATGATCAATTTTGGAGAATGTTCCATGGGGTGATGAGAAGAATGTATATTCTTTATCTTTGGGGTGGAGTGTTCTATATGTGTCTATCAAGCACAGTTGTTCTAGGGTCTCATTTAAATCTCTTATATCTTTGTTTAATTTCTGTTCAGAGGATCTGTCCAGCTCTGTAAGAGGTGTGTTAAAGTCCCCTGTTATGATGGTATTATCAGATATCATATTGCTCAGACTGAGTAAGGTCTGCTTCAAGAATCTGGGAGCATTTAAATTGGGTGCATAAATATTTAGAATTGAAATGTCTTCTTGTTGTATTTTTCCCTTGACCAATATAAAGTGACCATCTTTGTCTTTTTTGACTTTAGTTGCTTTAAATCCACATGTATCTGAAAATAAGATTGCAACTCCTCTTTTCTTCTGAATTCCATTTGCCTGAAAACTTGTCTTCCAACCCTTGACTCTGAGCTTTAATTTGTCTTTTGAAGCCAGGTGTGTTTCTTGCAGACAGCAAATGGATGGCTTGTGTTTTTTAATCCAGTCAACCAATCTATGTCTCTTCAGTGGGGAATTCAAGCCATTAACATTTATTGAGATAATTGATAAGTGTGGTAGTATTCTATTCGTCTTATTTGGTGAGAGTCCATTGCTTAGTTTTATCTTTTGCATCAGTGGGGAGGTTAGGTTCTGTCCTTTAATTTCTGAGTTCTTACTTTGCTGCTGATCCATTGTGGTGGTCAGTGTGCAGAACAGGTTGAAGTATTTCCTGTAGAGCTGGTCTTGTTGTGGCGAATTTCCTCAATGTTTGTATATCCATAAATGATTTGATTTCTCCTTCAATTTTTAAGCTTAGCTTAGCAGCGTACAGAATTCTGGGCTGGAAATTGTTCTGTTTAAGTAGATTAAAGGTAGATGACCATTATCTTCTTGCTTGAAAAGTTTCATTAGAGAAGTCTGCGGTCACTCTGATGGATTTGCCCCTATAAGTCAACTGGTGCTTACTCCTGGCAGCTTGCAGAATCTTTTCTTTTGTCTTGTCTTTGGACAGGTTCATCACAATGTGTCTTAGAGAAGCTCGGTTAGAGTTGAGGCAACCTGGGGTCCAATATCCCTCTGAAGGCAGTGTGTCAGAATCAAAGCCATAGTGCTCAAGACAGCATGGTACTGGCACAAAAACAGAGACATAGACACTTGGAATCGAATTGAAAACCAAGAAATGAAACTAACATCTTACAACCACCTAATCTTTGATAAACCAAACAAGAACATACCTTGGGGGAAAGACTCCCTATTCAATAAATGGTGTTGGGAGAACTGGATGTCTACAGGTAAAAGACTGAAACTGGACCCACACCTTTCCCCACTCACAAAAATTGATTCAAGATGGATAAAGGACTTAAATTTAAGGCATGAAACAATAAAAATCCTCAAAGAAAGCATAGGAAAAACACTGGAAGATATTGGCCTGGGGAAAGACTTCATGAAGAAGACTGCCATGGCAATTGCAACAACAACAAAAATAAACAAATGGGACTTCATTAAACTGAAAAGCTTCTGTACAGCTAAGGACACAATAACCAAAGCAAAGAGACAACCTACACAATGGGAAAGGATATTTGCATATTTTCAATCAGACAAAAGCTTGATAACTAGGATCTATAGAGAACTCAAATTAATCCACATGAAAAAAGCCAACAATCCCATATATTAATGGGCAAGAGACATGAATAGAACTTTCTCTAAAGATGACAGACGAATGGCTAACAAACACATGAAAAAATGTTCACCATCTCTATATATTAGAGAAATGCAAATCAAAACAACCCTGAGATATCATCTAACCCCAGTGAGAATGGCCCACATCACAAAATCTCAAAACTGCAGATGCTGGCGTGGATGTGGAGAGAAGGGAACACTTTTACACTGCTGGTGGGACTGCAAACTAGTACAACCTTTCTGGAAGGAAGTATGGAGAAACCTCAAAGCACTCAAGCTAGATCTCCCATTTGATCCTGCAATCCCATTACTGGGCATCTACCCAGAAGAAAAGAAATCCTTTTATCATAAGGACACTTGTACTAGACTGTTTATTGCAGCTCAATTTACAATCGCCGAAATGTGGAAACAGCCTAAATGCCCACCAACCCAGGAATGGATTAACAAGCTGTGGTATATGTACACCATGGAATACTATTCAGCCATTAAAAAAAATGGAGACTTTACATCCTTCGTATTAACCTGGATGGACGTGGAAGACATTATTCTTAGTAAAGCATCACAAGAATGAGAAGGATGAATCCTATGTATTCAATTTTGATATGAGGACAATTAATGACAATTAAGGTTATGGGGGGGAGCAGAAAGAGGGACGGAGGGAGGGGGGTGGGGCCTTGGTGTGTGTCACACTTTATGGGGACAAGACATGATTGCAAGAGGGACTTTACCTAACAATTGCAATCAGTGTAACCTGGCTTATTGTACCCTCAATGAATCCCCAACAATAAAAAAAAAAAAAAAAAAAAATAGCCAGGCGTTGTGGCTATAGTACCATCTACTTGGGAGGCTGAGGCAAGAGAATCACTAAAGCCCAAGAGTTTGAGGCTGCTGTGAGCTGTGATGTTACAGCACTCTACTGAGGGGCAACATAATGAAACTCTGTGTCAAAAAAAAAAAAAGAAAAAGAAACAAACAAAAACAAAACAAAACAAAAATACTTGTTAAGACGTGTGTGACTATATTTTTTCTTTTCTGCCATTCTAACTTCTATTTGGTATCCCCATCATTCAAAAGTAGCATTTCCTAATTTAAAGAGGACAACTTGAATGATATAGACATGTGTGAAATAAATGGAGAAGACTGGTCAACAAGATTTTTTACTGTTAGAGAAGTCTTGCCTATAAAAGACCTTTTTACATTTCCAAATAAATGAAATAACACATGCAAAAATGCCCAGCATAATGAACACAATGCTTTGTATAGTCTCTTAGAAATGACTTAATGCTCATAAAGCAGCTCACACTTTCCTCAGGCAGAGAACACATGGCAATGGTGATTCACACCTCTGTGTCTAGGAGAGTTAAATGCCAGTGTAAAGACAAAGGATGAAGACAAAATCAAAGACATTCTGGGGAGTGCATTCCATCTAGGATTGCACATCTATGTTTTGTTGTTACTTTGTCTTTCTCTTGAACAGTAAGATTTTAAATGGCTCCAGTATTAGAAGTTGTAGTCCAAAGAAAGGAAATATAGTGATACCAAGGCTAGCTGACATATTCATTCTCATGGATATATGGTGCACAGACTCCTAGGTGGTAACCTAGTAAAGGCAGCTAGCCGTGTTGGCAGCTGTTTGAGTTTCCAAATACAGCATCAGCATGCTGCTTTATTGTGAGTGTCATCTGAACATGCCAACAAGAACTTCCAGGATATAGGTTTTAAATTCTTTTATAGTAGGATTACAGGAATGGCTAAACACAGAGGAGTAAAATTCAGTATTTATTCACCAAACTTCTCTTTCAGTACCCAATAAACACACACACACACACACACACGTGCATGCCAGAATAGGACTCTAATAAACAAAAATTAGAATCTTAGTTACCACATCTTTGCAATTATAAATTGCGCTACTGCAAACATTTGAGTGTTAAGTGTCTTTATGACAGAATGACTTCCTTTCCTTCCTAAATACCCAGTAGTGGGATCACTGGATCAAGTAGGAAGCAAAACTCAAAAGAATTCAAGTAGATGGGAGGGGAGAGATGGGTAAATTCATATCCAACAGGTACATTGCACACTTTCTGGACAAAGGATACACTTATAACACTGACTGAAAATATACAAAAATATGTAACCAAAATGTGTGTGCCCCTATAATGTTCTGAAATTAAATAAACAAGCAAACAACAAAAAAAACTCAGTTACCAAAGATTTAGGCAAAAGAACTTTGATATAGGTTCAGTTATGATCCTGAGATCAAGAAACGTCATCCATTACAATAACATGGGAGACAGAGAGAACAAAGAGAAGAGATGCTATGACTTCAGATCCACACAAGCAGCAGGACTGACCCCTGGAGCAAAGTCTCTGAGTTCCGTCAATGGACATGTGGGCATTGTAACCTTGGTTTTCAGATCTTCCAGATGGTAAAGAAAACACCACTGTGGAATGTTTTACTCTGATCAGATTGGACACGAGAACTGGTTTTCATATGTAGGTGTTTGTGTGAGAAGGAACATTTTCCAGCAAATCCTACTCTGGACTTATGATGGAAAAGGATTGAAATCTAGATAAGAACAGAAATACTGAGCCTGAGAAATATAAGGGCATTCTCAGGCATATATCATATAAGTCACTGTAATTACTCATTCAAATTCATATTTCCAAATTTTAAAACTCTACATAAATTAACCATCAAGTAAAAGAAAACAACTTAGAAAAACTCATCGAATTAGCCATTCAGTTCCATCATTAAGGTAGAATCTGTGTACATAAAGTCAACATCCTAAAAGACACACATTCTCGGTCACAATTATCCCCTGTATTTTATAAAACACTAATTTTACGGTTCTATTACTATTTTACAATGTGGACCTGTGATAAGGCGGCAGGCTGTAGTCTAAAGAATAATTTATTTTGGATTATCTTGAGTTAACTTATTTCTTTTGAATGCATTTTGCACAGCAGCTAGTTAATTAATGAGCCTAAAGATGGGTGTGAAGCAGTTGGCCTTACAGCAGTCCTGTTTAATAGAAAATACATTTAGAACATTCAATGTGCTTGATTAGTCTCCCCAGTTAGAAAATCCTGATTCAAACCACATGTGGTGAGGTTTAAATAATTTTTTCCTGCCCTTGGGGGTTTGATATTCTTAATGACTAATTGTTTTCTGAAAAAGAAAAGAAAATGTAATGTTTTCCAGTAGGAAGTATAATTTAGGTGACAATTGCTAATTTACTTCAGAGACCTAAACTAAAAGTAAGCTTTCCCTTAAATTTATTTAGTAATAATGTGATGAAGCGGCTTCCTATGTATATAATGCTGTAGAAACATATAAAGAAGTGCCTCCCATGATCTTGGCCCTCAAACATTTACCATTTTATTAGAGAGGTATGTTTAAGGAATATGTGTTTATATACATCGTGAAATAGTATATAATCAACCCATTTTACATAGAGGGTGAGAGTTGTTAAGCTGGAACCACGTCTGGAGGGGGTCTTTGGAAAACTCAATGGACACAGGAAACTCTTTTATAAGTGAAAAAGACAATAAAAAGAAAAATAAGTATCCCTCTATTTCTTTTGCAGAACTAGAATTCTATTTGCTGAAAAATTATAGATGTTTGCTGAAATGGTTTCTGTGCTTGGTGAAATGTTTTTTTTATAGTAGTAGTTTGGTCTAATATCGCATTCAAACCATGTAATATCCTTCTTATAAATTTTCTCTTTAGCCAATTATACACAAATATTCATATTCTACTACCTATTTTCCAAGCTCTGACCCTTTATAATTAAACCCATCTGTACAAGGTTTAATTAAGCATATCTGTAAAGTCCCAAACAAAGAACAAGGATGATACATAGATCTTACTCCAGAAACCAAAGGGCAAGTCCATTCAAAGCAGCCAAAAAAGGCTCAGGATAAAGCAAGTTCAAACAAAAAAGTGTTATGCTAGGTTTAATCAAATTGGTGTTCAGGAATAAATAGAAGAGTCATGATTAGAAGGCATGTAGATGTTTAGAAGGTTCTCTCCCATCACATCAGAACATCACACCAAAATCACAACAAAAAATCCTTATTTCAGAGCCAAACTATGACACTAGCCTTACCTGACTATTCTGTATTAGGAAGAATAATATTGTGGATGGCAATAAGAACTTTAGCTTGTAGATGTTGGGAAATAAAAGTCATTAACATGGGTGTCTCAAATACTAGAGGATAATAAGCGCTTAAGGTTAAATCACAAGGAAAAATAGAATAAAGACTAAAGATGTTCAGAGACATGGTAGTCACTCACACTGCCCATATAAAAGCTGACATTTATTATGAATTGAATGTTCTATTCCTTAAAGTCAAGGAAGAAGAGAAACATGGAAAGGTTTTCATATTGTTTCTCATCTCATGAACTTGAAAAATACTCTTCTTTTAGCCTAGCAAAGAAAGCAAATGTTTTGCCATCTTGATATCATAACAACTATTTCAATTAAGGAAACTCATCAATACTATGTCAGATTAAAAAAATAATGCTAACGGTAAAATTAGAACCCAAAATTTTATAGTTTTAGCAGAAAATAACAGACTATTGAGAAACTTTATGTACACCGTGACCAGCTCGATTTTCTTTAAGAATTTCTTTTGATTCATAATTTGGATAACTATATGGCCCAAGAAGCCTAGCTTTCAACTACCTCAGTTATAGAAATGCCTTCCTTTCTAAACTTAATCACTGTAACTTTTGTTTTATTTATTTACTTACTTACTTATTTTGGAGACAGAGTCTCACTCATTTGCCCTGGGTACGGGGCCATGGCATCATAGCTCACAGCAATCTCAAACTCCTGGGTTCAACCAATCCTCTTAGCCTCCTGAGTAGCTGGGACTACAGGTGCCCTCAATAATGCTGGACTAGGTTCTCTATTTTTAGCAGAGAATGGGTCTTGCTCTTGCCCAGGCTCATCTGGATCTCTTGAGCTCAAGCCACTACAGGCTTCAGCCTCTCAGAGTGCTGGGATTACAGGCATGAACCACCACACCCGGCCTTAATGTCTGTTTTAAAGTGAGACACTTGCAACTCTTTCTTTCACTTGAACCCTTAGAGGTCATCGTAGGGTTATTTAATGACCTAATTTAAATATTGTGATATCTCAGAAAAATAGGGAGACTTGGGGACAGTGAAACAGAAGGGTGGTGGGTTAGTGGAATAGTTGGAATAAATATAGCAGTTATCAATTAACTTCACTGTCTTATATGAGCAAGGTTCATGGCATCCGCCCCAAATCACAATAGTAACATCAAAGATCACTGATTAGAGATCCACACAACAGATTAATAATATTTAAAAAGGGTGAAATATTGCTAGAATTACCAAAATGTGACACAGAGACACCAAATAGGCTGTTAGAAAAATGGTGTCAATGGATTTGCTCAACCCAGGATGCCACAAACCTTCAATCTGAAAAAAAAATGCAATGTCTGAAAAGTGCAATATCACAAGCCGTGCTGGTTTCTGGTTCCAAAACCTAACCCTTCTAGTTAATGCTAAAGTTGTAAAGAATCAGTACATTCTCCCTATCGTAAATGATTTCTGCAGTTTTTCAAATTTCGGGCTATAGATTTGTTAGCAATTTTGAAAGTAAACACAGAGGGTGGTGCTTATTACAAACTGAAAGGGTAGACTAGGTCCTGGTGGTGGGAGTCTTCCATGATCTAAACCAAGCAGTTCAGGTCTTCAGAGGAGCTTTATCCTGAACCATTAAACATCCTCTTCAGTGCCTCTTCCCTTTCACAACTTTTTCCCCCTGAGTCTCCTCTAGAACATTAACCGGATGAAACATCTGATTAATCAAATATTTCTTTAAAATGTCTTGTGCTCCACCCTTAAAAGTAACAACTAAAATACTCGAAGTCTGTTTATTAAAACATAAGCCAAAGGGGGATGTTACAGATGTTAACGAAAGATGTACAGGAGTCCATGTACTCAAGCATTTATCTGAGTAACAAAAATGGCCCTGTTACTTGCCTTTGTTGTTCTGAAAATTTGATTACTCAAGGATGTGTATTAACCCTCAGGCTAAATTCTGAAGGGAAAAATATTAAGATGTTTAAATAATAATACGATTATTGTTTACAATCAGAAAATAAATTTTCTCACTGGAAAAAATACATACCCTTTTTCAATAATATTAGGGACTTCAATGCAAGAACAATGGTTTAGGGCATGTAGCATATGTAATACACCTGAAAAATTTCAGTTTCACCAAGCTATTGTTATATGTAGGTATCTGGGAAAAGGATGGTTTTGGGGTGGGGTCACAATTCTACTTAACAAATGGGTAAAACTAGTTAAGCAGCAATACTTTTAGAAGATTGCTTTGACAAATCTGTCTTGGTTTTCAAATTTGGACAGACTTCAAAATGCAGTGACATTTAGAATTCACTGAGAGCCCTGGGAGATAATCCAAGCCCTTATATTGATTTATTTTTTAATAATTATGAATTTGGTGTTGAGTATGCAAATACTCTCTGCCTCAGTTTCCCAAAAAATTTATGATGATAGAAAGCTGTCTGAGCAATTATTCAGGATTTAGTAAGGATTAAAGAACCTTTTACAAAGGTAATGCACCTTTCCTTTTTTTTTTTTTAACTTAACTTGCCTATTTGAAAAAGTAAGTGAGTATACAAAATATAAAAACTTTTTTGTAGGTCATTTCTACTTAAAACTCCCCAAGGTCACAGACAGAAAGAAGTATGACAGATTCTATTAATTCAATTTAAAAGATGGGGGAAATGAGGCATGGGAGAGTTTAGTTATCTGCTCTCATTTTTCTACTTTACATAGTTTTATAAGATGCAAATACTAAATAATGCACCTTGCAGTCAAGCACTTAAAAGATTACGCTCTGCAGAACCCCAGTTTGAGGTAATATTAAAAGAGCCAAATAAGTTTGGAAAACTCTAGTTTAAATATAATTAAACTCTAATGTGGGGGGTCCTAAAAAGCGATATGCTAGATTGAATTGCTTTTTATCTTTCTTAGCTAGAGGAGTTGGCAAGGCTTCACAGATGGGCAAGGGCAGAAAATAACCTTGAAGCAGACTTCTTGTTTTCCTGCTTTGCAAACAAAACATTGAATGGCTTCTCTTAAATATTTAAGCATAAGTTCAGTTGGTTCAGGTGCTTCATTTACCTGAGATTAATGTGCCAAAAATTTATTTTTGTTTAGATAATAAACAACATATTAAAAGATGATTCTAAACTTTCAGATCTTGGTTAGCAGAAAATGAGAACTGTGTGTATGCATGTGTATGGTAGTGGGAAGGGGGCGTTTTGGGTCTGTGAGACACCTGATTCTGAAAACTAAGGTGGTGGTATCTGGGCTGGCTGGTACCCAGAGTCATAGCTTGGCATGTGAACTCAAAGTGCTGAGTGCAAAGAGCTCATTGTGGGTGGAACCCTTTTGAGCAACATTGACATCTTCGTTTAATCATCATGGAAGGGTTCCACTATGGTTCCCTCAAAAGCACTCAGCTTCTGCCCTACTTCGGATATTCAAAGGTAACTTCATAGGTTTTGAAGGAGCTCCAGAAATTTCACTGCAAAGTATGACTCCTTGAGTGTTTTAAAGGGCCTGTTGCAGGCTCACTCCTGTAATCCTAGCATTCTGGGGGGCCAAGGCAGGTGAATTCCCTGAGCTCAGGAGTTTGAGACCAGCCTGAGGAAGAGTGAGGACCAGCCTGTTCCATCTCTACTGAACACAGAAAAACTAGCAAGGTACAGTGGAGCATGCCTGTAGTCCCAGCTACTTGGGAGGCTGAGGCCAGAGGATCACTGGAGCTCAAAATTTTGAGATTGCTGTGAGTTACATTGCCATGGCACTCTACCCATGGTGACGGAGTGAGATTCTGTGTCAAAGAAAAAAAATGTGTTTTGAATTAAAGGACCTTAGGGACCAGGCACCTTGCAAGAAGCTTTCCCTCTATCTGCATAACCAGAGGGACTCATCCAAAGAACAACTGGTTCCCCTCCCTTCCCTGTTACCTCACTACACTACATAAATGAATCAGGGATGCAACCAGACCTGGCTCAAATCATTTTAAAAATAATACCCGTCTCTCAGGTTAATCCACAAATCAATGTGTTTCACCCATCCATTTGTTCTCCAAGTATCTATTTATCCTCTTAGCAATCATTTAAGGAGAGTATAAAAATTCCTGGACCCCACTGGGTTATAGGATAATCACTGTGTGGTTCTTGCTATGTACAAGGTAAATGAACCTCTTCCTCCTATTAATCTAGCTTAATTATGAGTTGATCTTTCAGCAAACGTTCACCCCCTCCACCCCCAATTTGCTCAGATCTTTAGTCCTTGGTATACTGTGATTTCCACTAGAGAGTCTAATGCTTGCCACATGACTGGGCATTCCCACCTGCTCCAACAGAGATAGTCAACTTCTCCTGGCTATTTGAGGCCCCTACCTCCACAGTGAGGGTTTCATCACCTAGTAGCACTGCTGTAAAGCAACAAGCATCCCCTTACCATAATTAATTTTGAAGATAACATACTTAAGACCTGAATGATATACGCTCATTTTTGCAGCTCAGAAAGGGAATTCTAAGAGCTTGAATAGTGCTGGGGCCCAGAAACCAATACCCCAAAATATGGTACGACAGGCCAAGACCCCATGAGCTGTCCTATGGACCTGGTTTGGGCACTCAGCAGCACTTGCAAGTTCAGCTGAGTTAAAGTGAAATCAAAGTATAGAGGGAGTGAAAATAAAGTAGCTGAGATTCCTTAGCACAGAAGAGCAAGAGCAAAACTTCAGTTAAAGCACAGACTTTTCCAGAGAGAGAAAAACAATCCCCTTCATGAGTAAGAGGAGACCCTATCCCAAAGACAGTACACTAGTATAAGTATCGTACCTTAATTCCCCCTATAATTATCTATAAAGTTTTTCATTGGTCCAAGTCTTCAGGTATTCTCGTCTACTTCTCTCATTGGTTACAAATTACTTTACTTGCCACAGGTGCCCATTTTCCTTTACCTTTTAATAATAATTGCCACCTGTTATTTTTCCAAGTAATCTTGTGAGGTTTGTGACATTCGCTTTCTGCATTGTTCTATAACTGACTGTTACTCCACTTTGTGTCACAAGTTAGAGCCTGCATTTTATGGAAAACAGAACATAACTTGGTCAACTGAGTCTGAGGATGCAGAGCCTTTTTTAACTTCCTTATCTAGGCAGCCAGACTTTCCGTCTGCTTCCCCGTAGCCCCTTTCTATCTCTTATCATGGCACGTTGACATGCTAAGTTGAAGAAGAAGCTGCAAGGTCTTTCTGACCTCCTCCCACCGCCCCATCCTCCCATTCATGCTCCATCATCTCTCAATCTCTGTGTCTCCCCAAAACGCAGGAATGCAGGAATAAAGTTTGTTTCTGAAGGTTTTTTGGTTTTTTTTGGCCTAAAAGTCTGTACTTGCCAAGGAAGAAAATAATTACCTCTGGTTCCTTCCCTGAGTTTTCATTAACTGAAGTCAGATTGTAGGAAAAAGACTGAAATCTGTCAACACACCTGACAGATCTTTCACAAACCATTGTCTGTTTTGCAGACCCAACAGACTTTGTCCCAAGCCACAGTGTAGACTCTTCAAACCTATCAAATTCTCCTAAAAATAATTTCCTTTCCCCCTAAAATCATCCACCGTACCCCATCTTTCTTTCCCCTATGAAGCAGGGTATATAAGCATCTGTACCCCACTGGGATAGGGGGTAATTACTATGTGATTCTCTGTAAGGACATGTTAATATATTTATATGCCTTTTCTCCAATTACTCTATCTTTTGTGAGATGATTTTTCAGTGAGTTTTCCAAAAGTAAGGGGAAGTTTTTCCCTTAACCTCTGCAATAGTTATTTGATAAGTTTTTTATTCCTCAGTGGAAGAAACCACCAGGTTGTATATTAGTAGACTGCCTACTTCTAACAAATGCCATGGCTGATACAGGATCCAGAGATTTAATCATTTTCTTCCCTTCAGTCCTACTTTCTAGGAAGGCTCCCTTCAGAATCCATATGCCATAGTGAGATTGAAACAAGCCAGGTTGAATTCTCCCAGTCGGGAATTTGTAGGCTCTCAAAAATCTTGGGTACATGATGAATAAGCAGGTAATCTGCTGTCACTATCATTCTAAGACTGTCAGTGATATGTCATTTTTCTCCCAAATTATAAAAAACAATTTTTTAGAACCTTTAATGTGCTAACATGCATTGCAAATATTCAAACATAAAGTGTGCTATAGTTCCAAGAATTTTACTATGAAGGCCTTATTTATTTATTAATTTATTTATTTTAAGAACAACAAGAAGAATCTCATGAGAGCCCTTTTGGAAATGTTGGATTTATATTTCTTTTGCCACTAAAGTAAGGCATTGGTGAGGCTATGAAGTACGTTTTACTCATAGCTATTGCCTGAGCCCTGGGCCGCTGCTGCAGTTTAAACTGAAAGCCATTTATTCCCTGTCTTTCCCATTGATGTCAAATTACACAGGTTCCATTCTCCAAAATCTTCCTTATAACCAGATAGGAGCAGTTTTATTAAACTAAACAGTTTACCAACTACTTCCTAAAAAATGTGACAGCAAAGAATTTTTCTGTTAATTGAGAAAACAGTTTTTTATTTTTGTTTGTTATTAGAGTCTTCCTTCGTCAACTGGTCTAGAGTGCTATGGTGTCAGCTTAGCACACGGCAACCTCAAACTCTGGGGTTCTAGGAATCCTCCTGCCTCATCACTGGGAGTGGTTCCAACTACAGGCACCTGCCGCATGATCCCCTTCTCAGGTTTGACTCATTTCCTAAAGTGGCCCATTTTCCTTTCCTTTCCTTTTCCTTTCCTGTTCCCATTCCCGTTCCCTTTCCCTTTCTTTCCTTTTGTAGGGATGGGGGGGTCTCAATCTTCCTCGGGCTGGTCTCAAACTCCCAAGCTCAAGGGATCCTCTGTCACCTCCCAGAGTGTTATAATTACAGGCATGAGCTACCACACCCAATTAGGAAACAGTTTTTCCTAAAATCATAAACATGCATTTTAGGAACCCTTATGTGTTAAACTTCTGTGTGTCTTGTGCTTTGTTTCACAGGGAGGCAACGTGACATTTCCACCTTCCTCAAATATTATTACCTTCCAATGGAATATTTTTTCCAAATAATATTTACCTTATTGGGTTAGATGCTACTATTATTTCTGAATTATTAGGAAAATATAAGTAAGGGCCATCATAGCTCCTTCTAGACCAAATTTCTCCTACTTCTTCTCTTGCTTCTCTCTCTCTCTCCCTTTCTCTCTCTCTCTCTCACACACACACACTCACACTCACACACACACACACTCACACTCACACACACACACTCACACTCACACACACAGTAGGAAAAAACACCCCCATTTTCCTCCTACCATGCTGTCATAACACAGAATGCTTCTGTGACCACATGTGTAAGGATGTTTTTCCCACACACTGAGTAATCAATTCTGCAGCAAGCACCAGCTGAGTGTTCTTTAATCCCATTCAATTTTGACATTCTCTACCTAGAGGTAACATCAGATCCTACAGTTTGGAAACTCAATCCCCCATGACTTCCTCCCTCCTCAGACACCAATTGCAAGTCCAGACTTCCAGAACTTCTGACCATCTGGTAATAAATTGAGATTCCAGTGATCCCCTTCTCGGGTTTAATTAATTTGGTAAAGTGGCTCACAGAACTCAGGAAAACATTTTACTTATGTTTATCTATTTATTACAAGGATATTCTAAAGGACATAAACATCTAGATCAGTGGTTCTCACCTTCCTAATGCTGCCCCCCTTTAATACGTTTCTCATGTTGTGGTGCCCCCCAACCATAAAATTATTTTCGTTGCTACTTCATAATTGTAATTTTGCTACTGTTATGCATCGTAATGTGTCTTCCGATGGTCTTAGGTGACCCCCAAAGGGGTCGCAACCCACAGGTTGAGAACCACTGAAGATGAAGAGATACAGAGGGCAAGGTCTAGTAGGATCCTGAGTCCAGGAACTTCATCCCCATGGAGTTGGAGTGTGCCACTTGACACTTGGATGTTCTTGGAAATTTCCCTAAACTCAGTCCTTCCAGATTTATGGAGGCTTCTCTATGTAGGCATGATTGATGAAATAATTGGCATTGGTCTCTACTTAATCTTCATCCCTACTGAAGATTAAGTACTTAAGATCAAGGTACTATTGTTACCTCCAGGTGGTAGATACTGTCCAAAGGAGAGAGTGAAGCCCCACTCCCCTCCTTGAAGGTGTCAGTCTCTTAATCCTGCTTTGGTTTTTGTGGTGACCAGCCCCCATCATGAAGCTATCCAGGGAACCCCAGTCATTGGTGGTAATCTCAATAGCTTTCAAAAGACACTTGTCATTCTGGAGTTGCTAAGAATTCCAGGACATATATGCCGGGATATATATATCACAGTATCAGGTGTGCTTGAGCATACACATACCTATAGACACTGCTTTTTTTCTCCTGTCCGCAACATCTTTCACACATAGGTTTTCATTACACAAATGCTTTCTACAAATGGCCCCTATATTCTTTGATATCACAAATGTTTGCTTGAAGAGATCTTTGAGGAAATGGTCGGACCACACCTATGGTGCATTTTACAAGGGTACATGTCAAATCTACTAAGTATAGAGTATAAATGTCTTAACACAATAATTAAGAAAGTGTGGTGAAGGCTATGTTAAGCAGTTTGATGAAAGTATTTCAAATTGTATATAAAACCATCACATTATACCCCATAAATGCATTAATGTACACAGCTATGATTTAATTTAAAAAATGTGGTTAGCACAGGGGAAAAAAAGCTAATATTTATTAATCAGCCATTTTACTGCTCATTTTATGATAGAGTCAGAATATGCTATATTTAATCATTACTATAACCCAAGCAGGCAGGTGTTACTACCATTTTATCTTATGGTGGAGTAAATGAGATACACAGATATTATTTTGCTTGCTAAACATCATGAGCTACTTGGAAGTGATCGCAGAGATAAACACATGTCTACATACACACCCTTCCACACATGTTCTGATCAGAAGCCCCTCCCTACTTCAAATTTTCTATCCAACTGTTTTGCCCTCCTTTTTTTCTCACTTTGATCACATTGCTTGGATCTCTATATTCTGACTGTTTTGTCCTCCTGGACAAATAAAAACAATTTTCTTATTGTTCGAAGCCAGAAAATATCACCAGAGGCCTACACAAGGAACAAAATGAAACAAAAAATTAAGTGGAACAAAACAAAGGAAGAATTAAAATAAGATAAAGGGAATTTAGCACTATGCCTGTAAAAAATAATGAGTTAATATTATCTCCTAAGGTTTAATTAAGGAAGGAGTTCAGAAATAGGTATCTATTCTGTAAGTTTTGTAAACAATATTTTATTGAAAACGATTTGCTTTTCTTTTTAAAATTCACCTTGTCTTGTTCTTAGGAGCATTTTTACACAAATGACTTATTAAGGCATATTCTCAAGAGTAACCTGTAGAGAAAGTAGGTGAAATGGGATTGGGCAAGAGAAAAAAGATAGGAAAAAATGTAGGTTCCGTGAAAGGTTAGCTATAGCTTAGTCTCACGGGGGACTCTGGAGTGTGAATTATTCTACAAAGTTGTCCACTAAGAGGGAGGGGAGGGGCTTTTACATATTCTATTAGTCTGTCATTTTCCATGAGCCATGCTAGAAGGACGTCAGCACGTGCTCCATGTGCTTCTCAGCTGGGTGCTTCCTATCAACCAAAGGAAATCCTCTGGAGAAAGAGAAGATGGAAGAAGCTCTGGGGTGGGTTCACCAGCCTAGTAAACGGAACCTAGGGGATGTCAACTTTAACTGATATATTCCCTAAATAAGAATCTGTGTAATAAAAATTTACAGATCTCAGAACAATTCAGAAAGAATTTTGTAAATAATCTCACCCTTTTTAATTTTTTGAATAAAGTCCAGCTCTTTTATTGTTATTTCAAAGGCCCGGTTTTACTTATCGTTTTGCTGTGAGTCATTTCAAATCGTTTCTACAAGTAGACTCAATATATAGTAAGCAATTTAAAAATAAGGAAATACATAAGTCCAATGGCATGAAGCAAATGGATTAATGTAATAGCTTTGTAACTAAGAGTATTTATGTAATCATAAAACTACATCTTTTAACAGAAGACTCCATTAAAAATGACATTTATAAGATGAAGTTTACCATAGTATTCATTTTGCATAATAACAGACATTTTAATTTCATCATTAACATTTATTAAAGCAATAATTCTTTAAAATATTTTTTCACAAAACAATTATGGAAATATTATCAAGTTTAACCGTATTCTAAGAACCTTTTAATTTAGGAAAAGCACCCATTGGTCTTGCCAATGATTATTCTATCTAACCAGGCACTTAAAAATGACAAGGTCAGAGTCTTAGATGTGACATTTAAACCCTTTGAATGCCCTAAAACAAATTACTCATTATTCACAAATCCAAAATAAAATCTTAAGGTCACTAAAGTGCATCCCCCATATTCACAACCTGAAGAAATCATTAGGCTTCTATAATTATCTTGGTTTTATCAAAAAGCAACCAACCCCCTGCCCAGCCCCATCTAGGTCACTTTGTCTTTTTGCCATTTCTCAGAAAAATAATCAAGAACTAATGCCCCATTTTGGGACTGGGAAGAAAAAAATAGCAAATGGTCAAACATTATTAAGAAAACAGAGTGAACTCAGGGCAAAATTATGAAGTCAATTTTTCATTGCTCCCCCTTCCTTTTCTTTTGTTCCCACTATTGAAGCCTGTGATCAGGAAATAATTTGTGCTCTGTGCTTTATATGAGGAAGGGTCTCAGCTGTATTGACTATCGGATTTGACTGTGTGTGGATGGATGGTTTTGTAACCAAGGGGCCTGGCTGTAGCACGGATAACCTCAAGTACTTCAGCTTTGGGGGATCTTCATTTGCTTTAATAGTTAGTTAAAATGGCCTATAACTCCATTCTACTTACTGGGGAGGTCTATGTATTAATGGAGATTTCTAGAATTCTCTGAAATGCAAAATGTTTAGAGTTTCTTCTCAAATTATCACACTTACTGACTCACTTCCAGTGGCTGATATCTGCTTTTATGCCCCCCACTGCAAAAGAAAAAAGTCTTCCTTTACATTCCAAGGTGGCAATAAGACAAATTATTGTAGGTAGCAGAACTATACTAAAGGTTGGGAGTAACAACAGGGACTACAGGGGAAGATAAAACCAGAGAAGGCCTTGCATGGAATATTAGAAATGTACGTTGTAAAACTCAGCCATTTTCCCTTTCGTAAACTTTCCTTTACTACTAATATGCTTTAATGAAATGTGGAAAAGAAACATTTCCAAACAAATAAATTAATAATAATAACAATAATTGCAAGAAATACTTTTAAGGTAGCTGACATTGTTGAGAATGTTCAGGAATTGCTTTATTTAATATTCCTCAAATGCACGGAAAATCAGTATTATCATTTTCATGCTATGGATGAGTAATAAAAATTCAGGTTATAGATGTTAATTAACTTGTCCAGGCTCACTAGTCATAAGCAATGGAGTCAGAATCTGAACCAAGTTATCGCTTATCTTGAAGCCACATTTTTATAAAATGGGTTTGTGGTTTGGGAAGCACTGTACTACCTGTGGAGGATGGATAATGGACCCCTTTATCACATGACAGATTAGGTGGAGCACAGTAGAAAAATAGATGTTTGGACAGTAGTTCTGATCAGCTTCCTCCACTCTGGTGAAGAAGTAGGATAGGGAGCTTAGTTTTGTTAGGCATCAGGAAATGATGCCAACTATTTCAGTAGCAACAGCAGCACAATAGACAGGAAGTACTTTTTGTCATAGAATGTTGGCTTTATCAGTAGATTTATGATAAATGCATTAGGGTTATTAGACCACTGAAGGCCTCTGAAGCAAACCTTCGTGCTAGGAGGTAGGGAAGAGAGATCTCCTCTCTTGGAAATTTTATAAATTAATTGCAGTTACTTCTTTCTTGTTTAACCTGTAGACCACAACCAGTCAAACTGAGTTTACTTTTGAGTTGAAAACTGATTGCCATCTCTAATTTAGTGCATACTCCTTTCCTAATAAGAAAATTGATCAGAGATGTCCTGGCCAATATTTATTAACTAGTTGATGAGGGAAGGGTGGGCTCTAATTCATTACATTTGGCAATTTCTGTGGTATAAATACTCCCATCATGGCAGATAATAAGCTGGTAATTTGATATCACTGAATACAAAGTTAGGAAGAGATACAACGTAAGTGCTAAATAGCCTTAAGAGTGTTTTCCAGAACATAACTAAAAGCCTGAGAAGAAATTGACATGTTCAAGACACACACCATTAGTAGTCTGGGGTTAGAATGCAGGAGACCTGAATTCTCAACCAGAACCCATTTTCACCCAAAAAGAGTTGCATCTTCAGGGTCATAGTTCACATAGTTCTGTTAGAGAAAATGTAAATAATGACAGTGTGGGTGCCACAGAAGAATGGAAGATTTTGAATGGCCTGAATTTTGGTGGCTTTTTACCTCACTTATTCCTCCATGGGTAAGGTGATTCATTAGGTCAGAAATGAAAGTTGAGCTTTCTCCAGTGGTAGAGAGTGAATCAATTCCTTGCGACAGGGAAACCTCACACATAATTTACTTATAAGGCTATAATGGCAATAATGTGACTAACAGGATGGTACTTGAAGGTGACCAGAACTAATGTCAATTGCTGACTTACCACTTACTGGCACTAAGATTTTGGGAAATTTAATCTCTCAAAATTATAAAGCCAATGAAATCTGGATGTCTACTTGATATTGTCATAGGTAAGATTTAATGTGATGTGAATCTGAGAACATTGCCTGATACATAGTAAATGCTCAATAAATGCAGGAACTATTGTTAGTGCAAGAACATCAGTGTTTTACAGTACTGTTTTTAAATGGAATGGTCCAATGGAATTTGAGAAGAAGTTATTAGGCCTATGTAAACTAAAATAAAATCTTAAGACTCTCCCCAGCTAGCTGATTGAACCCCTCTTGGCCCAGGGGACCCCAGAAACACCCTAAGCCTGAGTTGCTGGCCATTAGAAGTTAGCTCAGACTTGTCTGGTCATACATCTTTCCCTTCTTGGCGATATCTTCTGTGACTCATTCACAGGGCTAAGGCTATGCAAGACATAGCTTAACATGCACCTGAAGATCATGAACTTAATTAACAGACACACTGAGTTTGAGTATATATATATATATATATGTCTGGTGGCTTGTCTCTGATTAACAGACTTCCTTATCTTAACCTAACACCTCCCAAGCCTTTAAACAAAGCTTCATTTCTTCAATCAACAAATCATAGGATCTTTGCATTGGCTTATAATCTATAATTTCCTGTTTCAATTTATCCTTCCTTTTCAAGCCATATCAACATATGCTTTCTATGTATTGATTTCGCACTTTATGTGTAATTCCTGTCTCTCTAAAATGCATGAAACCACACTGTAACCCAACCACTGTGAGATCACTGGCCACGGCTTCTTGGACTTGGCTCTCCAGGCCATGGTTGCACACATTGAGCTCCGAATAAACATCTTTAAACTATTTTACATAGTATAGGTGCTTTTCTGTTGACAGCTATATTCACTTTATAAAATGGAGGAATATTTGTTTGCCCTATAATATTCTGTCTGCATATACTTGTATGCCTGAATTTTCTCTATTTTATTCCAAATTCCCTTTATTATAGTTTTAGGCCAAGGAGACAAAGTGTTAGATGTGATCTGGAAATCATATCTTCTTTAAAAGTTGTGAGATTCATTATGCAATACTTGGACCAGCTGACCTTGGGTAAAGTCTTTTAAACTACCCTTTTATTTTCTTACAATAGACTTACTATTATAGGTAAATGAATTGTTTAAGCTTTTTTAGTTTATTAAAATCACAATTAGACAAATTTTCAGGGTATATTGTTTCTAACAAAGCCTTTATCCTCTTGTGCAAAACTCATACATATTCAAAGGATTACATTTCAGCAAGTCCCAGCTTAATACTAACTGATACATTCCAAGTGAGCAAGATTACTGAAGGCTGGTGTTTGTTGAGTTCATTAAAATGTTCATGTTTTCTTTTTCTTTACAATCCACCAATTGGTAAATTAGGAAAATTGAT
Organism: Nycticebus coucang; assembly: GCF_027406575.1. Lineage (NCBI taxonomy): Eukaryota > Metazoa > Chordata > Mammalia > Primates > Lorisidae > Nycticebus > Nycticebus coucang. Next base: position 161,102,043 of record NC_069781.1, read on the forward strand.
ACGCACTAGAGACAATATAGAAGGTCTACACTTTTAAATCTTTTATCTAATAGGCTGTTAGAAAGGTTGGCCTAATTATAATACTTTTCTCTATTTAAAAATGTCCAAGCATGTGGGAGTTTAGTTAAGTGGTTCTGATTTTATTATAAGCTCTATAGGAGAAGCACTCCAGGGTGGTTGGCCACTCTGGTTGGGCTGTCTGCTTAATTGCCTTGATTGCAGAGCATTTTCTAAAGCAACAACAGTCCAGGTAGTGCTAGTATTGTATCTGAAAAAAGGCAGAAAATGGCATGTTTTTGTATTTAAGTGTTTTGTTACCAATTTTAAAGTAATGACAGATATGCTCCGTATAATATCCACTTTGGCTGGATCTGTGAAAATGGGTCTAATGGTTACAAGCATAGGGTTTGGAGGTTGGCTCAGTTAGATACAAGCTGAACAAATAACTAAAATTTTCTGATTTCCCTTTTTCTTTCTTCTGGTAAATGTAACCAAGTGGAACAATTTGCAAGTAAATTAGATCTATTGAGTACTGACCAATGAAAGAGCTTAGGGAATTTCACCCCAAAACATGACTCCTTGGTTAAAAAAGAGTATTTTGAACTAAAGGCTCTTACAGAGATCTATAGGCTTTGGAAGGTGCTTTGCCTCTCTGTTGGCTGAAACTCCGAGAGAGCCACCAAAGAAAACAATTTCCTTTCCTTCCTTTCCCTTTACACCATAGATTGCAAGAAAGAAGATCGTGAAGGCAACCAGACTTGGCCCAACCCCCTTTAAAGATAATACCTGTCTCTCAGGTTAATTTAATTCCCAAATAGAATCATTTTCAAGTCAATCTTTCCCCTATCCATTCATTTCCCTAAGTATCTAGCCATCCTGTCTAGTAACTGACCATATATTGCCCCTAAAGAAAATTACCTATATTCCTCATCTCCCCCTCCCCTTTAAAATTAGGGTACACAAACTTCTGGATCCCATGGGGATGTCAGGTAATCATTCCGCGATTCTCCCCCTGTGCACAGTAAATAAATCAAAGAGATTTATCTACCTTATTGTGTGTCCATCTTTCAGTGAAAGGGGAAGTTTCTCCACGTTCCCACACTCATTACAAAAAGACAATTATAATAGGAAAGGGAATGAAACACCTTTATTCTTAATATAATAAAAATTGTTTCTAGAAAAATGACTTTTTTTTTTGAGACAGAGTTTTTTTCTCACTCTGTCTTTTTGGGTACAGTGCCATGGTGTCATAGCTCACAGCAACCTCAAACTCCTAGGTGCAGACAATCTTCTTGCCTCACCCTTCCGAGTAGCTGGAACTACATGGACCTGCCATAACATCTGGATAGTTTTCTATTTTCAGTAGAGATAGAGTCTTACTCTTGCTCAGGCTGGTCTATAGCTCCTGAGCTCCATCTACCCCACTTGGCCTCCCAGACTGCGAGGATTACATGAACCACTGTGCCCAGCATGACATGATTTTTTAAACTTCATGCCTTATCTTTTCTGTCATCATTGCTTTTTATATCTTTCTGGTCTGGAAGCAACTTGAGTGTAGTTACTGTGTCTTGATTCTGTTGGTATTCCTCCAGGTTGTGCAACGCATACTTAGTTGTTTACATCTGTGGTCTCCACCCTCCCCCACAGACCAGTACTTGTCTTTGGCCTGTTAGAAACCAGGCCACACAGCAGGCGCTGTGCAGAGGTTGAGCTTCATCTATATTTACAGCTACTTCTCATTGCTCGTATCACTGCTTGAGCTCTGCCTCCAGTTAAATCAATGGAGACATTAGATCCTCATAGGACTGTGAACCCTTCTGTAAATTACGCAGGTGAGGAATCCAGGTTGTGCTTTCCTTATGAGAATGTAACAGCTGATGAACTGAGATGTAGCTGAGGTGGTGATATGAATGCTGGGAAGTAGCTGCAAATAAATACAGATGATCATTAGCAGAGAGGTGTGACTTCACAGAGCCCATGATAAATCAGGTTCATATCAAAACCATTTTCCCTATCCCATCCATTAAAAATTGTCTACCATGGAACTGGGTGCCAAAAAGGTTGGGGACCACTGGTTTATGCCATAGTATGAGAAGACTATCTGAAACTTTCTAGTGGTATCATTGCTTTTCCTCATCTCCTAAACCTGATCTAGCCATGGTGAGTGTGAGTGTGTGTGTGTGTGTGTATGTGTACTGAGTCTGGGAAAGGGAGAAAATGAGATAAATATTTAAAGAGGCGACAACTGTTTAATTCCTAGTTAACCTTGCTACAATGTTCATTCAATTTATTTCAGTTTCACACACAGAAAAATTAGCCCTGTGTCTGTGTCTGGCATCCTTTCTATTCTTGCATGCAATATCAAATCCTCGATCAGAAACAGTAAATAACCAGTTAATACTTAAGTCAGAATCCAAGTATTTTAGAAATGGAGTAAGTTTTGTTTTGTCACCCTCAATTTACAGATATGGACGTTGTAGCTCAGAAATATTGAGATCTGACCAAACCACAGAACTGTTGATGGTGGACATAATCAGCTCCAAACCCAGGTTTACAGGCCTTGCATCTGAATCCTTTCCTACGATATCTCTATGGTTCTGCAATTATAGATTTTTTTTTTTTTTGGTAGAATATCAATTTCAAAGAGCATAGTAGTTAACATAACATCGAGTACAAGCTATGAATTATGGCTATACTTATTAATTCTAGGAATTCTACTTTACAAAAAATATTCTTAGATTTGGGCAGTTACTTATCTGACCGTGGCTTCTGTTTTGCTTATCTGCATCTGAGCTGGTATGTAGGCAATAATCCCCTCAGACTGGTGAAACAGTTGTAATTCTCAGCTGGGGTCTCTGCCTCTTACTCCAGCTGCAGGTGGTTAAAGTTCTCAACTGGAGAGCACTCAGGTGAACATCTGCCATATGTCATGGCTGAGGGGGGCCCATCTCCCACTGTTCTCATTCCAACAAAATAGAATGAAATAAAGCAACATATTTTACACCTACGTGAGATGCACACTTGCGATATTGAACCACCAGAGTATTACACTGTCCCCCCATTTTACCTGATTGGATTTTATAAGTATAGTTAATTTTTATTGACAGATTGTTAAGGGTATTCTTTATGTTAAATTTAACACATGATATACTTAAATAAGCATTTAGCTCAGAAGAAACCCTAGATTCAAGAGTTAGTAGGTCACCTGCTGAATGGGGAAACAGAAGCAAATTAGTCAAGCTATTTCCTTACCTATAAAAGGAAACTCAAGTTTCTACATATCTCAAAGAGCTATTTTGTATATCTGATGATATTTCCTGTTCATGTAAGAATTATTTATTGAGTATACCCTGCCAAGAAATTCACAAGGTTGTGGTCTACCATGGTGAAAATAACTAACCCTTATATAGCATGATAATTATGAAGACGTTTTTTCCTCAAAAGATAATATATTTTAAAAAAAGTTTGCTTGAGCTAAATCAAGAGTTACAGGCATTTGGATATTTTCTTGCGAGATAAGCAAATGCCTTACAGTATAACAAATACAATTAATATTTAAAATTATGGCCCTAAAGCAACTGACTATCTTGAAATGCCTTTTACACTAAAAGGCTATGTCTAATCCAGTCAGTTTCCCAGTTCTGGAAATAAATGGTGCTACACACAACTTCAAGTATTAATTCTATTTGTTTCTAGTTCAGCTGTTGCAACTGCAATTCAGACACTTTATCTACATGTATATCTTGACTTTTCTGCTTCAAGTCTGTCTCTTTTTCAGCACATAAAACATAATGCTATCTGATTATTCAGTAAAAAATATTTTTTCTGTTTTGTATTAATATTCAGTAAAAAATATTAAGAGTATCACTTGACTACACAAAAGACTTCTAAGTAGGTCCTCTATCAATTATAACAGAGTCAAACTTTTTAGTATGGCATTCAAGACCCTAGTATTTTCTCATGTATATATGCCAGTGCTTGCTTTTTAAAGCATTTTATTTTGACCTAGCTCAAACATTCATTTATTTATTCATTCAAACACTTGTGAAGTCAAAGCAATTATTAAACACAGATGTGTTCTTCAGTCTGTGCCCAGCAGACTGGATAAGCTATTTAATTGACCTTAGAGTTAAGTTACAATATACTTACAATGAGGACTGTAATCACCTTCACAAAAGAGAACTCAGAGGATTAAATATGATCATATACCTAAGATATAAACTCAGTTCCTGACATAAGCTCCCATAATGTATAGTTTTTATTATTATTATTATTTCAATTGGGCATAATATTTTACATACAGTATTTGTTTAAATTTAGCTCTTTTCTGGCAATTCATTTATAACAAATAAGGTAACTCATAGAATTTTTAATTAAATGAAATATACTATTCACATTTTATTCATTGCTGAATGACAATACTTTTGCTTTTGTTTATTTTATTTCTGGTACTACAAGGTAGTGTCTGGAGCTTAACAGCTGCTTTGGAGCAAAGGGAAAGGCCTGAAAATCAGCTACATAATTGTGAAAATGAGGAGGAAAAGGAGACCAGTGCTGGACCAAGAATCATAATTATGGAACCAAATAGTAATAAGCAATAATGGTGTTCTCAGTTAAGTACCAAACAAAAAGAAATTGTTAGAAAAATAGACAGTGAAAAGGCAGCAATTGACAGACCAATGGGATTCCAGATATTCATTGATATTTTGACTATAATCATTGGCTCCTTTGAAGTTCAAACCTTTGTTTTCTTGAAGAGGATAAATAAAGGAAGGGACTCCAAAATAAAGGCATTTTATGCACATACGTGTTCAAGAAAGAGAGAAGAGAACAAGAGTGAGAAAAAGAGATTGAAGAAACAATTCAGAATTAAGGACAGGAGGTAACTTGTAGGTTAGCAGCAGTTTTTTACAGGCAGGATGTGTTTTTGATCTGAAAGTCAGCATGATAACACAAGATAAAATTCTTGTAGTCCCAGCTACTCGGGAGGCTGAGGCAAGAGAATCGCTTAAGTCCAGGAGTTGGAGGTTGCTGTGAGCTGTGTGCCACGGCACTCTGCAGAGGGCCATAAAGTGAGACTCTGTCTCTAAAAAAAAAAAAAAAAAAAAATTCTCTACCTCAGCCTTGACTCCTCCTTCTCTCTCTCTCTTTCACTACCTCCTTTCTTTTTTCTTTTCTTTTCTTCTCTCTCTCTTTCTGTCTTTCTTTCTCTCCCTTCTCTGTCTTTCTTTCTCTACCACAATGCATGAATACTAAACATCCCTGATAGAAACTGGTATTTAAAATAATAATATTCCATATTCTCAGGTATGCTGATTATAACTTCCAGAGGTAATTAGCCTAACTCTGACTTCTCTGAATTTTGAGAATTAAAAACAAATTTCTCCATGATAATGTGTAAGGACAGAAGGTTTTCCCACATCAGATTCTGGCCATTCTTATTGCTAGGAGATATAATCCAGAAATAATTTATTCTTCCCCAGTAGAGTCCACTAAAATAGGTTTGGAAACCTATGAGGCACAAATAATAATAGAATTGGATGATGCTTATTCTTTATCAAAATTCATTTTAATGCTAGTAGGCTCCTTTGAAACATTTAAATAGATTACCAGTAGTTATAAAGAAAGGAATCTTGGACTCTGATGCAGTATGCAGTTTCTGGTTGTGAGATTAGAAACATCCCATCTCTTGTGCTAGGTTTTTGGTGGACATAGCACCACCTTAAAAACAAAAGTGACTGTTACACATAGGTAAGACAGGCAAATATAATCACCAGTGTAGGCACCAAGCCCTTCCATTGAGACTCATTATGTTCCTTTGAATATGTTTGAATTTGAATACGTTGTTGTTGTTGTTTGGTTTGGGGATTTTGTTTTGTTTGTTTTTGTTTTTGGTGGGAAAGGAGCCAATTTATGAAACTAAATAAAGTCCACAGAGAGTATGATGAACATTGGCTCTGCCACCTCCACCCTGATGAGCCAGGCACACATGGCCAGAGCTCAGCCTATGAGCTGCATCCCCACTGGTCTGCCATTCCCAGGAGGTGGCTTGCATAGGCCAGGCCCTAGCCTGGGAGCCAGCAGTCCTAGAGCCAAAATGGGGGTCAGAATTCAGAAAGGAGGGGTGCTGCATGCAGGGCCTCTTCTGATGAGATAGGCTAGAAAAGGTTACACTTCCTAAGATTCTGCAGCAGGGCCCTGTCTGTGGCATTGAGATGGGGCACAATGTTTACCAAGGATGTTATGGCTGAGTATGGTGGGTAGGGTTTATAGTCCAGCAACTCATTCATGGAGGGCTACAGCTTCTCATCTGGCATCCCAGGAGCCAGAAGATCCTCTTCAACTGATTATTGACATTATTGTCAGGGAAAAGAGGCCACCATGCATTGGCCAGCTCTGCAAAGAAGCAGCCGGCTAACCACATGTCAATGGACATGGAGTACAGCTTGGCCCCAAAGAAAATGTCCACAGTGTGAGCACTTTGGCTGAGAAACAGCGATCCCAGATCCCGAAGGCTGGAGCAAGGTGAAAGTTGTCAATTTCAGCTCCTGGTTCCTGCTTATTATCAGTCTTTGGGGCTTCAGATCCCCTATGAATTGTGGCTGTGACAGAATCCCAAGCCCTTATTGCACAGGTGTGTATCAAGTGAAACATCACATGAGGGAGTACATTGAAAAATACACAATGACTTACAGACATCTGAAAATATAATACAGTTGTCCAGTCTGTCAAAATGTCTATCAAGGTTTCTTTCTTTATAGTTAGCTGTGTAAGTTTTAAGAGTTTTGATTATACTCAACCTTTAAGAACTCAGTGTGAGAAAACTTGTCACATTCTGCAGTGTCTCATAAAATAAATACCTAAAATTCAGTGACAAAAGATATTACCATTATGACTATGCCATAAGGCACCCCTCAGAGAATGTTTTTAATGCTGAAGACAATGAATACTTAGCATACTTTCCTTATTCTTTAAACAGCTTTTCTGTGAGGTTTTTAATGCATTTAATGCATAGGAGTTTTTCAAAATGCAAAGTTTCTTAAGTTGATAATGTATTTTTACTTATTTCTTGGAAAAGGTCAAGTGGCTCTGGACACAGACTCTGAGACAGAGATTAGTCTACAGGACATTTTAGGGAGTGCTTCCTCATGTCCCCACAAATGTGGGGAGTAAAGTAATCAGAGGTGGGTGAAGGAGTTGGGTGCATCAAAATCGTTGCTGACTGTGAGCATAGCCAACCAAGTAAACATCAATAGAGGAACAGTTAGGAAAATTTCAACTGAAAATCTTGGCATAAATGTGTACAAAAATAATCTTGAAGGAGCTCACTGATGAACAAAAGAAAAGGAGTGCTGAAGTTTGCCAAAACCTTTTGGAGAGGCAAGAGGATATTTTGAGCCATGAAACATGGGTGTACCAATATGACCCTGAAAATATCAAAGTGCTCAATGGAATTCAGCCAATTCTCTAGGACCAAAAAATTTCCATCAGTCCAAATAAAGAGTCAAAATTATGTTGCTAACCTTTTTTTTTTGGTATCAGAGGATTTGTTTTTTATTTGTACCAACTGGACAAATAGTTAACCAAGTTTACTATCTGGAAGTGCTGAAAAGGCTATATGAAAAAGTTAGATGAAAATGACCTGACTTTTTGCCAACAACTCATGGTTCTTGCATCACAACAGTGCACCAATGCACGGGGCATTGTTTGTGAGGGAGTTTTTAGCCAGTAAACAAATAACTGTACTAGAGCGTCCTCCCTACTCATCTGATCAAAGGAAGACATTTTGGTGACATTCAGGATAGCTCTGATGGTTATTCCAGAAAAAGAGGTCTGAAATTGCTTTGAAAGGTGGAATAGGCACTGGCATTGGTGCTTCCTGAGGTGAGTACATTGAAAATGACTGTAGAGATATTCAGCAATGAGGTATGTAGCACTTTTTCTAGGATATGTTTGCAACCTTAATTATTAGACTTCATAAAACTTTGTGAAGATGTTGTGAACTTGGGTGAGTCTACTTTCCTCAGCTGGAGTAATTTTCAGAGAAGACTCAGTAATAAGCCTGCGGTCAGCAACATTGTCACCAGCTGGTATGTGCTTCGCTGATGAAAGGAAGATTTGGGCTGTACATCAGAGTACTCCTTGTACCTCCAAAATATTTTCAGATTTGTACAACCAAAGGAGATTGTTCTGGAATATACAAGTGGCAGAGGTTACACTGTATCTTAAAAATAAAAAAAGAATCATGCATTAACTTTTAATATTTGCAGATTCACCAACATCAGGGCTAGGAAACTGTTTACATCTTAGAATGTCAAAGAATTTCATTTAGTTAATTATGCTGCAGGTGGGCAGATGTATCTAGGAGTAGATATTTGCAGATGCAAATTGAGAATTTTGCATGTGTAAAGGTAAATAGTTAAAATGATTATTAAAGCAAAATGGAAAATAAAACGATATATAAAATGTAAATGTGCAGTGACAAACACACAGAGGCACTTTGTTTGCGAACTTTGACCTCCAGCAGTCGAATGTCTCTGCTTCCTTCTTTGCTCTGTTATTTGCCATAATGAGACAGTGTTTTTGAGTTCAGCCTCCATGCTCTGCAAATGACATTTGCTTGCCCTGGTCTCAAGAATAACATTTTATAAATTACCACTTCAAAGCAGGAGTCACCATCTATGTGCAGTGGGACTGGGTGAGTGTCCTGTGATATAAAACCTATCATTTTCTTATTGTCCCATTTCAGATTTTATTAAACATGCCTGATTTTCATTGTAGGGTCTGGGGCTTTATTAAAGAAAAAAATTCTCCCCCCCCAAAAAAAAATTTTATTATTTATTCTATCTGCTCTAAGATTTCCTTTGACTTTTTAGAAACTAATACACTAAACCGGGGCGCACCTTGAATGGGTTACATCCGAGTCCCATGCAAACTTGTCATCCCCTATGGTTTAACTTGCACACTAATTCTTTCAACATTTCCCCATGCATTTCTGTACATGGAATCTGTCCATTTCCATGCTATTTTCTTCAACTCTCCTACCCTTATTGAATGTCCTCATCATCTTCCTTTCACTCCATTCCACTTATTTATTTACCTATTTAATCATTAAAAAATTATCATTGTGTGCATATTTTCTCCTAGGCAGTATCTTGGCCATTGGGAACATAGCAATGAATAAAGCATAACTCTTATTTTCAAGTTTAATAGGAGGAGGAAGACCTCTTTAACAATTAAGAAGATATCTAGGCTGGGAGCCTATAGCTCAGTGGCTAGGGAGCCAGCCACATACACTGGAGCTGGCGGGTTTAAATCCAGCACAGGCTTGCCAAACAACCATGACAACTACAACCAAAAAGTAGCCGGTATTGTGGCGGGTGTCTGTAGTCCCAGCTATTTGGGAGGCTGAGGTAAGAGAATCACTTAAGCCCAAGAGTTGGAGGTTGCTATGAGCTGACATTGGGAACATAGGGAGACTCTGACTAAAAAAAAAAAGAAGACGATATCTAACCTGAGTTTTGGAGTTTGGATTGGAGTATGTCTAAAAGTATGCATCCCAGTAAATGGAAGAAAATATTTAAAGGCTTTGTGGCATTGAAAGTATGGCAATTTTAAAGAAATCTAAAATTTCACTGTGACAACAGCACAGAGTGCAAGTCCCCATTTGTATATATGAAACTGCTCAATTCCTGTTAATATCTCATCTCTACATTTCCTATTTTACCAATTATATAGATTCTATCTTAAGGTGTTACATTGTAATTAGATTGGATTTGCCTGTTTTTTTGTTAGTGGGTAATGTGTGTAATTTCTTCACTTTTCAAATAAAGGGAGGTACAATACTATCTATTCTTTCATTCTACCTATTAAGTGAAAATATCTCAAGTCAAAACACTTACATACCAAATTTTTAAATTGAAAGGCTAGATTTGAACTTGGAATAGACATAGAGGTTGAAAGGAATTCAAAGCTAGTTCTGTTACAGTCACTCATTGTAAGTGATTGATATATAAGTAAACAATTAGCAGGTGAAATTAGAGAATGTAGTCTCCACGGGGGGAAAAAAAAACTATCAGAAGCCTCACTGCATTTTAAAATGCTGTTTTGAATAATTGATCTCCTAAGACTTAATGGTGGGGACACAGAAAGGAGGCTGAATCTCTTTAAGGGCATTTAAAAGTAGTACATAGCACGAGGCTTTTTGTGATCGGTCTTGCTCAGTGCTACAGACACCATAAATGTCCTTCAAAACACTCGATCTGTTATTCTCAGTTCGTTTGAATGACATTGAAAACTAGTCTTCTAAAGTGCAAAAGTGCCAGGATGAGAACTGTTGAGCTGCACCATTGCACAGGGCCTTGAAACTGCCCCTTTACTGATCCAGCCTGTTGCTATTCTCCACATGCTCAAATGTAACAGATTTTGCCACTCTACTCAAATGTACCCTCCATAAGTATTAAAAAGCCTTATCGTCTGTTAAAGCAGATTTTCCACAAGGTGAAAACAAAAGAGCAATACTCGTTACTTTTCACAAATATCACAAATGAAATAGGAAGGAAATTAAAGTTTTTCAGATCATAGTTGAAAAGCCCATACTGACGTGTATAATTGAATTCATGTTTCTGGTTTCAGGATAGAGTCAAAATAGAGAGAAATTATCATTAGATTGACTATTGCATTACAGATCAAAAAACTGAAGTCTACAAAACAAAATAAGCTGCCTAAAGTCCCACAGAAGACTTATAGTCATTACTGGAACTCTATGCTCATTTTGTATTTTGTTCATGTGTTTGTGTGTTTACGGGTATGTGATTATGTTTGTACGCCCACCACATATAATTATGCTTCCTGTTTTCAACTCATACCAATTTCTGGAAAAGTCATCTCTTGAAACATTCTGACTTTTAAAAAAATATAAAATCATTTGTGGATAAAATTCCAGATTTTGTTGAAAAAAGTTGTAGCCTGACCCAAAATTATGTATTACTCACAATGCCAGTTGGCATGGGGCTTTAGAGGCATTATCTCAATCTTTGCTCCCAGTAACTCTGTCAAGCAGGAAGTGAGTTTCAACCTCATTTTTTTTCTGATAAGGAAATTGCAGCTTAGAGAGTATAAGTAATTTGTCAAAGGCTACATAGCTGGCAAGCAGTAGAGACTTTTTAAAACCCTAGCCTATGTTCTTAACCATAGAACTCCCATACAGTGATCAACAGAAGCAACGAAATGTACAGGTGCCAGAATAAAGAAGCCTGTGGGATTCTATATGGAACATAGATAGACCTGGCCTGGGATTCAGGGCAGGCTTATAGAGGAGAGGATACCCAAGGAGTCAAAGGAATTTTATTTATTTCATTTATTTTTTTAATTGTATAATTTTTATTTACTATCTTAAAATATGCTTAACATTAAAGCATTAAAATAATCTTTACAAAATTGAAAGGCTTCCTTTTTTAATTCTTTATTAAATCATAACTGTGTGCATTAATGCACTTATGGGGTACCATGTGCTGATTTGATATACAATGTGGAATGCTCACATCTAACTGATTAACATAACTGTCTCCTTGCTTACTTATTTGTTGTGGCAAAAACATTCATACTCTTTTCTTAACAGAATGTTTATTGCCGCCCAATTCATAATGGCCAAGTCATGGAAGCAACCCAAGTGCCCATCTATTCATGGATTAACAAATTGTGGTATATGTATACCATGGAATACGATGAAGCCATAAAAAAGACAGAGACTTCACTTTTTTTTTTTTTTTTTTTTTTTTCAGTTTTCGGCTGGGGCTGGGTTTGAACTTGCCACCTTTGGCATATGGAGCCAGCGCCCTACTCCTTTGAGCCACAGGTGCCACCTGAGACTTCACATCTTTTATGTTTACCAGATGGAGCTGGAACATATTCTTCTGAGTAAAGTATCTCAAGAATGGAAAAAAAGTATCCAATGTATTCAATACTACTATAAAATCAGTATACAGTCACCTACACATTCATAGGAATGGTAAAACATAATTATAGTCCAGAAAGAAGGAGGGAAGAGGAAAGAGGCAGGAGGCTGGGAGAAGGGAGGGTTTGGAGGGGATCCAATCTAATGTGCATAATGCAATGATACATTTCTATTTTATTTTATTTTATTTTATTTTTTGAGCTGAGAGGTTTGTGGAAGGACATAGAGATGCAGGAGAAAAGAGTGAATTTCAGAAATTGAAAAATGATCCTTGTATACCAGTATAGTTTGTGGCGTATTCAGGGGAGTATAGCAAGAAATGAGATGAAAACTAGGCAGAGGTCAGAGTAGGAACAATTATAAGATTTCTGTTTTATCCCAAAGTCTACGAAGGTCATTGAATTTCTTTAAACAGGTATGTTGCACCTGCCAATGTTTTAGGATCTCCAGTAGTACATGGAAGGTAGAGTAAAGGAGTGGGAATGGATCTAGTTATTATAAATAATCACCACCCAGCCGGGCTTGTCCACTCAACTCTGCTTACGGGGGCTGGGATGGGGGAACTGCTGGGTGTCTTAAGTACAGATTGGCTTATGCAGACTTGGAATCTGAGTGTTTTCTGATATCCTGAGAGCTGTGGCGAATCATTTTGGCCAGATCTGTGGTGCCACAGTCCATTTACTTTGCATTTTTAGGCATTCTTAGGAGATTGGCTTAACCCTAGGGAAATCTGACTCAACACAAAATATACTGTTAAATCTATTTTTTCACTTGGGTTTACAAGAAATTGAGTTAGTAAGCAACATGCCATGTATTGCAATTTGAATGTGAACAGAAAACAAATTTTCTTTTAATGTTACTTATCCCTGCAAAGGAATATATCAAATTTCAAATAATAAATAATATTTTGTTGCAGTTTCTCTCTTTAACAATGTTGTGGTCTATATATTTTTATCACTATAATTAGTCTTTCATCTTAAACAGGGTGATAATTCATTGCATGACATCCAGTTAGAAATTTTGTTGTTGTTGATAAGGAAAGCTTATCTTAAGGAAAAAAGGGGGGGAAAGTCCAATTTGCTAGACGAGAACAGAATATAAAAATAACATTATCCATTCAGTTGTATTGAAATCTTGGCAGCTGCTCTTCAAAAATGTTGCTGACATGGTTTATATTATATTAAAATTCAGAATTCCTGCATTTTCATCAGTTTCTCCGTCTGCAGCTGGCATATCATGCTGTCAGCATCTCGGGATTTACAAGCCTACGTACATTGTAAAAATGTTCTTTTAAATGGACATTTTTATAACCATGTTTGCTAATTGATATGCTTTGGTATTTTAAAATGTAAACTCATGTCATGAAGAATCATAATTCTTTAAAGTGTAAGTAGAATATATGAGTGGGATTTTCTTCTCTCAATTTTCATAAGCTTTGCTTAAAAGCAAAAGAGTTCCTCTGGGATGATTTTTAAAATACCTTTTAATTTTTAAAAGCATCGATTATTTCAATGAGGAGAGTCATTAAAAGATAGATTTTGTGTGATGAATACATCCAAAAACCTAACTTCTTTTAAAATGGGTATACAGAATCTTCGATGCCCATAAAAAAACGCTACTAAATAAAATATTTGCAATCCGCAGAACTTTAATAATACATAGTGTCATTTTCATACACTCAGTGTCAAGTATTAAACACATAAACTACTACTAATACACAGTTTCGAGAATGTTAGATTTTAATGTATTGTTAGTGTATTTTTTCTGTGAATAATTCAGAGTTTTTCTGAAACCATAATCAATTCTAAGAACTCGCAATTTCATAAAGATTTCAATAATGTTAAAATATGTATGCTTCCACGTGGATCCCAGAGATATTTATAAGCACTTATGTGGTTATGATGATAAAACCAAATTAACATATTCATATCAACTTTAGAGGATCCTTAAAAATTGGATTTGAGGCTAAATAAAGCTGAATTTCTTTATAGACCGAAAATGCTTAAAGGAACCTTGATTGTACCTGAAGAACATACAAGATGAATATTTGGATTTGAAAACAGTTTTGACTTTTCATAATGTCCTTTGGAGTGCACATAGAAAGATCTAGAAACACTGGAGAACTGCATACCATTCCCCGAGTGGACACAGACAGAATGTGTAGATCCGGCATTCTAGTGGAACACCTGACCCCTGTGCTTGGACTCCACACTCAAGCTGCCTGCTTCCTAAGCACTTGCACTCTCTCTCACACACACATTACTGACTCCTCTTTGCACAATCGCCTATGGACATGTTATTAAATTGGCCTCTTTATTTATTACACAAAGCAGCGACTGCCTAATTTCTCATTACGACTTCAGAAAGAAACCATTAATATTTCTACCACTGGTGACCAAAACTAGAGAGTACTTAGAAAAGTCAGGTGCACAATTCCAATAGCTCAGAGTTCATTCAACAAATGGACTCATGAGTCCAGAATACAAACGGCTTTGTGAAATCAAGATGTTGGTAGAAACTCTGCTAAAACTGAGATTTTTTTTCCACCCACAGAGGGACTGTAATAATTGCATTTCGATAGAATTGATGTCATTAATTTATAATTATTACTTTCTTTGGTTGGAAAATATGAATGTGAAAGTTTTGGCCAAGGTGCAATCTCAAGAGGGAAATTAGAACGTTTGATAATCAATAACAACTGGCCTTTCAGAATCTCTCCTTGGTTTTCATTAGCTGGAAGGGGAGCACATTTAAAGGAATGCTAACAAGTATTGATGTTTAAATTTGATTTATCAATGCTATTTAAATGTATATCTGCACTGTGCCGAGTTTATTTTTCTACATTAAAGATTATTCAGTGATATCTCCTGGGGTAAGACAACTTCTAAACAAGATAAAGCACCCTGTGAATTAATTTATTTCAGAGAAACAAGAAAATGTAATTTGTGTCTTCTTTTCATTAAATTATCCTTTAATATATTGATTTAACAGGAACTAAAACTTATTTGGCTAAGGAAACAAAACACAGAAACAGCACTTTGTCATTTTGGTGATTTCTTGTCTACTGAGGAAAGAAGGCAGCATGTGTGAGTTTGCGTGTGTTGTGTTGTGTGTGTGTGTTTCTCTGTGTGTTTGTGATATTACACGCACTGTTTTATAAGAGGAAAAAAACTGCTCAGTTCCCTTCAGAAACAGAATAAAGAAGCACAATCAATTACCGCTTGCTACCTGGCTCTTTTCATTTTGGTTGTACTCCACATAAACAATAAAATTATTGTGATTATATCATCAAATCAAATAATACAGATTGAACAACCATTTGCAAGTCAAATACATACAAATGCCCTAAGGGACCACCTGGGTCCCCAAATAACAGCAATTTTTTTCAACCCTTTAAATCAGTGGCTAAGCACAATATAAGGGAATTATAAAACCGAGACAAGTTTACGGTATATTGGGAGAACTGTTTCTTCAGTGTGTTAGAGAGAGAGGGAAGGAAGACTTTATTAGTCTGTTAATTTTGTCTGTACCAGAAAGATGTAAATTACTATTTACTCAGGAAATGTTTAGTCTTATGAACCTAAATAGGTGAACAGTTATTAAATTTGGTCTCTTAAGAGCACTTACATTCCAATAGTAGCACAGAGACTGAGCCTGTTTAAGCTATCATTACATGCTGAAAACTAGCCTCTGTAATTAACTTGCAATATTATACATAGGGCTCCAGTTACAGTAAAGTCCAATTTTCCATAGTATACACACTAGGCAGCTTTACTGAATATTAGATTTTGATGAGATTTATGACCTTATTCATAATTTATTCTTTAAGTTGGAAAAATTTGGTTAAAGTTCAAAACAGTATCTTGAAGCATGAAAATAAAAATCTATGGCAAGCTTTTCTCAAAGACATTCTGGAATGAATTCTGAAAACCAAAAGAGGCTTATTTGATTCTGAGCATATTCATTGAAACCATTCTTACTTTAAAAGAGGAGAATGTCCAGTGGACAATAAGGAAATGTTCTATGCTTATCCTTGGTTTAAGGAGATTCTTTATGACTCTTTTCTTCTCATCGATTATCTGGCAGCTTTAATTCATGACAATATCTATTCCAGGAAGTCTTAAATTTCCACATGCTTGGAAATAACTTGAGCATCTCATCAAAATCCAGATTCTATTTCAGTAGGTTTGGGATGGGTTCACAAGTCTGAATTTCTAATAAATGAAACTGATGTTGCAGGTTGCTGGACTAGAAGCAGTATGGGTCTGATTTGTACCAGAGAAAGCTAATCTTTTTCTCCTCATTTTTAAAATGAAGTTTCAAAATGAAGCACAGTGCCTTTCTTTAGATTTGTAATCCTTAACTGTGTTGTTTATTATAATTTTCTGAGGAGTGCTTAAATCATAAGAACCCAGAACTTATTCCAGACCAATAAAATCAGAATCCCTGGAGTCATCTGTGATTTCACAACTTCTCTAGAGCAGTAAGGGTTAGTGATCACTGCTTAGCTCTTACAGCCTATTAGTGGAATGGCTGAGTCTATTGGTAGGTGGACTAATTGGCAACCTAGATGATTGATTTGTAATTGATTTCTGCTTGCACTTGGCATATATTTGTTAAGGTATGCCCCAGATACCATTAAGTGCCTTTAACATGGAGAGTCTTCTCATTATTTAGGTCTCAGAATAAATGTTACCTGGTTAGAAAGGTCTTCCCCGACCGTGATACTTAAAGCAGCTGTTTTTCTCTTATCAAGTTATCACTTCAATCTGAGCTATGCTTTTCTTTTTCAAATATATTATCACTAACTGAGACTATATTATTTTTCTTTGCCCTGTTTTCCTCTTTATCTTGCAGTTAATAAGCCCAGAGTCAATGTTTCTTAAACTAAATTTAAAAGGCAGCAACACAGCTCAGCAGCTGTGTGAGCTTGAAATAAGTAGATTGCATTTCTTTGGAAACTTTACTGACATCACAGGAGCTTTATTTTTCACATTCGAAAATAGGTAGCAGCATCCACCTCATAAAATTTTTGAAATATTCAATGAGATGATTCACATGTAGTGCTTAACCCTGTCCTGAATATAGAAAACATTCAGTAAACAGCACTATTGTAATCTAACTTAATGACCACTGTATTTCTGGGAGTTAGATATTATAATTCTCACGAAACAAGAGGAAAAATAGACTCATTACAAAGATATTATATTCTCAAGATCATAAATACGACTTTAGGGAAGAACAAACCACACTCTAAAAGCTCATGTGTTCAAATTTCTATGCAAAGTACTTCCCCACATGTTGTCTGGTTACAACCTCACGTCAGGTGAGGCAGCTCCCTTCTGACTTTAAATTCAGTGCTCTTTAGACTGTACCACCTGATTGCCACCAAAGAATGCAGCTTTTCTCCAGGTATACAAATCAGTGTACCCATCACCTAATGTCTGACTCTAGGACTCATTGATGAAACCAAGGTTGAATGTGCCAGCAAAGGTCTGAGACACAGGGCATCCAGCTGTACCACGTGTCAAGCACTCTTCAGTCCTCACTAAGTCCCTGTGACAGAAGGACAATCATTCCTACTGCATAGATAAATATATTAGATGTCATATAACTGATGTGAATTATTCAGGCTACTATTATAGATAGTAAGACCAGAGGCAGGATTGGAATTCACAGCTATGAGTAATAAAAACAAGGTATGGAGTCAGGGTAGAATTATTACATTTCAGGGATGGTAAGGGTCCACTCTTTCTGAAAAGACAACATACTGGAATCACTTATTTTTTCCCGTCATTACTTTGGAATCATCCTATTTTTTTTTAAAGGAACTTACTATGAGGAAAAGCCTCATGAATTGTGATAGGATTTTTTTTTTTTTTTTGAGATAGGATCCAGGCTAGAGTACAGTGGTGTCATTATGGCTCACTGGAAGCTCAAACTCCTGGGCTCAAGCAATTCTCCTACTTTGCCTCCTGAATAGCTGGGATTATAGGCACATCTCATCACACCCTGTTAATTTTTCTCATCCTTCTCCTTCCCCCCTCCTCCTCCTCTTCCTTTTTAAGAGATAGAGTGTCAATGCTGTTCAGGCTGGTCTCAAACTCCTGGCCTTAAGTGATCTCCCCACTTCAGCCTCCTAGATTGCTAGGATTATAGTCATGAGCCACCAACCTAGTCTGTGATAGTTGTTTGAACGGAAAGCAATTGTGATCCAGCAAAAAAGTTAAAATTCATTCAACATGTGTGTGTGCATGCATGCACACTTAACCTAAACGGAGTTCACACTGAAATTTCAACTCCACAAAATAGATAACGTAAATAATACAGTCCTTATAATTAAGGAACTAAGATTAATGAGGACGATTTTCTTGAAATATATCTGTTGTAAAGAGGAACAGATAGGTACCTTAAAAGAGGTAGAAATATAGTGAAGTGGAGCTGTCCAGTGTCCTGAAGCCATTTGGGAAGGCCTCACAGAGGAAGTGACATTATATCTGCCTTTTAATTTTGGAGTCAGAAGAACTCATTTTAAGGGTATCCCCATTAGGAAAAGTACCATATGCAAAATCATGGCATATGAAAGAGTCTGGAGTGTTTGGAGAATAGTAAGAAATAGTCTGTGGCTAGAGCAGAGGGTGCGTGGGGAGAGTGCATAAAAATGAAGGAAAACTTAGAGTTTTATCAATAACATACTTCTTTAAGTTAAAAATAATTCCCACTGCAAACTTATGAGTGAGATGCTTTCTCCCCTTTTCCGCCTGCTGTTGAACAGCAGGAAGGCACCATAGGAAATATGCTATAAATTCCGCACGCCTAGGTTAACGTTACTCCACATTTTTAAGAGCTGTTAATACAGCAACATTTTAGAATGTCTTAAAAGATTTTTTAAAATTTATTTTTCATATGTAAGGGATTGACATTTCCTCCTTTTCTTTGCTTTCTGCTTGCTACTCTGCCAGTATTTACCCAGCACGCTTACAGATTTGAAGAAATCAGTTTACATATGACCAAGAAAGAATACAAAGATTTGGAAAGTTTCTGAAAGAGAACACAGTAAAATCCCACCTTCCCCCAGAAATTGAGAAAGTCACAATTTGCAAAGGACTGAGAGCCCCTTTGTGCCAAAAGAGGTCATGTCACTCTGTATCAATGCCCCAGGGACTGCCTTTGACTCAACTCAGCCCTCTATGTAATAAAAAAAAAAAAAAAAAATCATTCTCACCTCTGGAATGAGTCTCACATTATAGTAGTGTGTTCCTGGGGTGAACCATAGTTTTCCCTCCAACCTAAGTTAATTTGCTTTGTATCAGAAAAATTAAGATCTTAATCACAGATATCCCATATTTGTTACTGGGTGAGCTCAAGAAGGCTAATTAATTCCATTATCTATCCAAAATTAGGATATTGTTGTTATATTTCTTTCGATATTGTTATGAAGACTAGCTAATATATGTGATGTATATAATACAGTACAAGTCAAAGAAAATATATGCAATTAATGTAGTTATGATTAGAATATATTGGCGGTGATTAGAGAGAGAAGATTGAGAAAGTTGAAGGAAGAGAAAGGAAGGAAAGGAAAAATGAATGTTTGCTAATGTAGTGTTAGAAAAGTAGTAAGAGTTTACTTTGATGAATTATTGGGTAAACTGGACTTGTTCCTTGGTTTCACACTAGGATTTTTCTCCAATGGCCTTGTCCTCTTTCCCAAACTCCTATCAACAATCTATTCTCTTCAGTAGCCATACCTCAATTTCTGGATCCCTAAATGCTACTTAGAGCATGCATCTTCACTTCTTAATAGTTTCTAAAAAACACAAACCTTTTATCAAACCATTTTTAACCACTTTCATATGTTAAGTATTGTTGTAAGGCTATCATAGAAATGAATAATCTAAATTGCTACAACAGATTTGTGATCTACCCAACTAAGGGCAAAGCAGACAGAGACTGTATGGCATGCAAGTTGATACCAAGAAAGTTAATATCCTTTTTTCTTTTGACCTTTACCTGTCCTTTTTGGGAAATTTCTTATTCATAATTTTTTATAGGGATATGTCTTTTAAAAATTATTTATATGTATGATATAAATAAAATGTGTTAATTTTATCCTAAATTTGTTATAAATATATTTTCCCATTTTAAATGATAAATTCAAGGTAGAAGGCAATGAAGAAGTGTTCTAAAACCTAGAGTTGATAAGTAAATTGAAGTGATGTATCAACAATCGGAAGTTCAAGACAATGAACAATGTGCAAATACAAAGCCCATGTAGGCCACTTGGTGGCCCCAGTCAGCAGGTCCCTAAAATACCCTATGCTTCTACATCATTGAGAACATAAGTCACCTTTCTCAAAAAAATTATAATTAATTTGACAAGCATCTACCTAAGAGACAGGTACAAGAACACAATACAAATTAAAAAAATCTGCCCAGTAGTGTGAGGCACTATCTCTGTTCATGACCAGAAACTAGCTAGTGTTGTCTCTGGATATATTTATTTTGGAATGGGTAATGAGTCATGATGACAGCTTTACTCAAATACCAATCAGGTTTTTATAATTTCCATGCATAGTTTTATTTTTTAATTTTATTCATTTTATTCTGGATTGTTCTAGTAATAGATTTTCATTTCAGAAATTTTGGAAGATATGTAAATATAAAAATGCTTATAATATCACCACCCAGAGGCGATCACTGTAAACCTTGTTTATATTTAGAATGTGATTTTTTTTGTTTTCATTTTTAGCAATCAAAGTACAATTCATAATGACAATCATCAATAAATGTAAAACCATAAAACTACTGAGTAATCCCTGTACTTTCATGGCCACATCTAATGGGGCAGGCATGGTGGGAGGAGAGGGAATAGATCATCCAACACAGCACACCATCCAGCTGAAACAGCTCAGTTTATTGTTCTCTCTCTGATCACTTCAACTGATATGGAGATTTCTGTGCCCCAAAGCTCCATTTCAGTATATTACATAATTATATGCCTGCTAAAGGAGCTGTCCATTTCCAGTCATCCAAACCCAAGATACACAAAGCTCAGATTAGTAGACAGATTTGAGGAGGCCCCAAGGTAATCTAAGCAGTCATGATATGAGAATTAATACCCCACTGGAGTGGAGCAGTGTTTAGAAATGACTAGTCTAGAAGCCACTTGGTGACATGGACAACCCATAGGCCGAAAGTAAAGAAAATAATCTTAAGCCAAATGGAGCCCACAGGAATAGCTGCCCAACATTGGAAAAAAAAGAAAAGAAAAGCAGAATCCATTCAGCAAGGAACCACTAGAGATAGTAAGGCCATGTTATTGTATCCCCTTCTAGTTTGATAATCACAAATTCTCAGAAAACATTAACCATTAAAATTTCCTTGACAATCTGTCACAAACACGCCTTCACAGATACATTTGTCCAGACGGACTGTGGGGCTTTCATATGCCCTATACTGGGGGGCTTTCATATGTCTTACATAATTCTCTGGCCTTTTCGGGCCATACATTAAAGAACACCAGCTCTCTGGTGCTATTTGTAGATTTAGTTATGACCTGCTGTTTTAGATTGTTTCTTCCACCTTTCTCTCTTGCTTCTTAGCAAACCCTGAGGCTGGACTGGGAGGTAGATGTTAACTCAACTTCCAAGTGTTGTGTTCGGATGTCTTTCTGCCAATGTCCTTGACACCTTTTTATCCATTACCAAGTTTCTTCTTCTCTTTCATCAGACTCTCATGGGTTGGGTAAGGGAGGGGATTATGTATTTGTCTCTCTATGTATATGTGTCACTTCTTGACCTATCCCTGGCTATGGGACAAATGTGACATACTGGTAACAGTTTCAAATCCTCGGTGAAAGTACATAGGGCATACATGAAATATCTTTCCATATGTTAGTTATAATAAGTTTATTACTTATAGAGAAAACCCCCAATTTTCACAATTTGCTGAAAGAGTGCTTATTAGCCAAGAGAAATTACATACAGTATCAACAGGCTTCCTACAAGGAATGAAGAAATAACTTTAAAAAGAGCCACCATCATACTGAGAAGGAAAAGGTTGAAAGTGTTTTCACTTAGAATTCAACTAGACAAAGATGTCTTCAGTCACCATCTCTATTAAACATAGTTCTATAAGTCCTAGCCACAGCAATCGGGCAAGACAAAGAAATTAAGGATGTCCAAATGAGGAAAGAGGAAATCAAATAATCACTCTTTGCTTATAATATGATCTTATATTTCTTTGGAGAAAACTCCAAAGATTCTGCCAAGAGATCCCTGGAATTGATAAATAAATTAAGCAAAATCTCAAGTTACAAATTCAGGGTGCATAAATCAGTAGCATTCCTATACACCAACAACAGTTGAGCTGAGAATCAAATCAAAGGCTCAATACCATTCGCAATAGCAAGAAATAAAAATAAAAACCTAGGAATATGCTTAACCAAGGAGGTGAAATATCTCTACAAAGAGAAATATGAATCACCAAGGCAGAAAATTGCAGATGATGTAAATAATTGGAAAAACATATCATGCTCATGAAACAGTAGAATAAACCTTGTTAAAATACCCACAGTACCAAAAATGATTTACAAATTTAATGCAATCCCCATCAAAATACCAAAGTCATTTTTACAAATCTAGAAAATTCTTCCCTTTGTCTGGTAACAGAAAAGGGCCTAAATAGCCAAAGTAACATTAAGCAAAAGAAAACAAATTGGAGGTATCACTTTAGCAGACTGTAAAGTATACTACAAGGCTATCGTAGTATATATAGTATATATCGATGCTCACATGGATATCAAGAAAGAAAGAACACTTATACACTGTTGGTGGGACTGCAAACTAGTAAAACCTCTATGGAAAATAGTATGGAAATTTTTCACAGAAGTTAAAGTAGACCTATCATTTGATCCAATGATCCCAAAGGAAAAAAAGTCATTTTATAAAAAAGACATTTGCACTAGAATGTTTATTGCAGCACAATTCTCAATTGCAAGCAATTGCAAAGATGTGACATGAACCCAAATTCCCATCAATTTATAAGTGGATTAATAAAATGTGGTATATGTATACTCTGAAGTACTACTCAAATATAAAAAAAATAAGAATTAATGCCATTTGCAACAAAATAAATGGAACCGGAGGCCATTTTTCTAATGGAAGTATCTCATGAATGGAAAAACAAGCATCTCATGCACTCACTATTAAATTGAAACTAACAGATTAGCACTCATGTGCACAGATGGAATTAGAATCAATGGATCTCAAGCATGTGGGAGGGGTGAGCTGGTGATAGGTGAAAACATACCTGAGGGGTACAATGTATACTATATATGTGGGTGATATTCACACTTAAAACTTTGATTCAAGCAGTACAAAAGCAATTTGTGTAACCAAAACATAACTTCCCTTGTAGTATTCTGAAATAAAGAAGGAGGAGGAGGAGGAAATGAAAGAGGAGGAGAAGAAAAGAAAGATGCAGGGAAGAAGAAAAAGAGAAGGGATTATTTCATGGGCAAACATGAAAAATATATAGAGGAAAGACTTAGACTCCACAAAAGGGCTATTTACAATGGTCACTATAGAAAGATGGGAAAAACAAACAAATTAAATACCACAGTGAAATTCAAAAATACATCCACTATTACATCTAATATTTAATCGACAATTCCAAGTATTGACAAAGGTGGAGAGCAGTAGAACTCTCATATGCCACTGCTGAAAGTATAAAGTACTGCAAATACTTTGGAAAACAGTCTGCCACTGTATTGCAAAATTGAGCAACCACCTACTCTACGACCTAGCAATTCTACTCATAGGCATGTAGCGAAAAGAATGCATGTACATGCATGTACATGTGTACATATTAGCGGAATGTTTACAGAAGCATCCATTATTCATAGTGGCCCCAAACTGAAAGCAACAGTAGAATAGAATGAAAGAGTATGTTCATACAATGAAATACACACAGGAATAAAAGTGAACAAACTACATACAATGTGAATGATTCTCGGCTGAGTGGGAAAGCCAGACTTAAAACACACAAATAACTACATTGAGTCTTGTCTTTTTAAGCTTCAGAGAATAATTGGCCTGAAGGGTAGGGATAGTGGTCATCTTTAAGGGGTTGGTAACCAAGATGGAGCGCTGAACACAGGCACTCCCTCTCACGATCTGTGCTCTTGTTGTTGTTATCCCTCAATAAACTTCACTTTTGAATGTTAAAAGAAAAAAAATAAAAGGAGATTTCCTTTGTCAAATTCTAGCAACTATGTCATACGTCCCCATACTTCTTCTTAAACCTGAGGAGTATTTTCATTTTTCCTTTTTATAGGAGACAAATGACTCAGATTCCTCTGGAGTTTACAGTGCAGTCAAGAAGCAAGATATGAAAGTTGTGTTATGTTTTATTAGTGTTTATTTTTTCCAAGAAGGCAAAGCTCAAGATACTGAGAAAGTTTGCTGAAGTTGAGAAGTGTCACAAGCAGGTGATATCAATGGGAAATAGAGACACAAAGTTGAATTAAAGAACAGAGAGAGAGAAAGAGAGAGAGGAAGCTAGAGAAACAAAAATAAACTGTTGCAAATAAACCATAGTATTTTCCTCATTTGTATTATTTTTTCATATCTGAGTCCTATAATACATACAAGCAAGATAAGAAGAGGGTGGTAGATCATAATGTAAATATTTCTGGCTTTTTAAATTTTCAAATTGAGATGAGAATACAAAATTTATTTAAACCTAAAATATCCGTGTCTGAAATGTAGGGATCTGCCTCTTTTGCTAACAGTAGCTCTTAGAGATTTACAAAGCAGGCAAGAACATGAGGAATACTCTTTATTAGCAGAAGAAATTCAGACTTTTGATCATATACTGAGAGTAACAAAGTCTTATGGGGTCTAAGGAGAGTCCGCTGTATAATTTTGGGGCTTTAGATAATTTTTCTCTAAAATAAATATTGGAGTAGACGTAAGTTTTGTAGCTTTATCTGGCATTCTTGGAAATTCTTCTTACCTTCACCTATGTCATTTTGCTTTGTAACAGGAGATCTCCCTTTTATTTTAATGTCAGGAGACCCCCAGAGTAAATAAATATCTATCAAAGGGACCCTGATGTCAAGTACCAACCACTTTTTGTGGATTCCCTGACTTGTAATACCTTGAAAAATAGAAGGCCCATGGCAGCCTATGTCACATGCCATGTCTAAACAGAGAGATCTCTCCACAGCAGTTAGCTTAAGAGAAAGTCTAAGGGACAAATAACAGATACCTTTACCTGCTACATTATAATTGCCCCCCTAGGTGATAGGGACTCAGAGATTCAGGAAATAAAATTATCACAATAAAGGTATAAACTTAACGTGGAAATGCAATTTGCAAAACAATACCATTAGGACTATAAATACTTAACATAAGCCCTGACTGGGAGTTAAAAAAAATAGATTCTAGCTCTTTCTCAGTGAATTTTCTCCCTCTTTGGCCTCAGTGTCTCTATCCATAACTTTACGGACTTGTAGTAGAGATCCATACAAATATATCCATGTTTGTGTATTCTGTGATATTTTCTCTTGAGTTTTCCTTTTATTTTTCTAGATTTGATGGCATCTGATGTCTGACCACCCAGTCCTTTGGCTCTCCTTTTCCAACAATTCATATGTCCCCAGACCTCCTTCCCTCACACCTATTCCCCACCCCCCCAAAAAAAAATAGATTGAAGGCATAAACTTTGTTAAATAATCAGGAGTTAATTCTCCAGTCAAAAAAATCAATAGTCTACATAAGAAGGTAGAACATTAACTGCTTAATTATTTTTTATTAAGTAATAATAATAATTCAAAGAAAATAACATTCACATTGTCAAATAAGAGTATGTCTATTATAGAATGCTTTGACTCTGAGATTCAGTATGGAGTCATCAGTTAACTTCTTATTATTTTTTTAAGTATCAAAAAATAGACAACTAATTTATAAATAAAAGTAAAATATAATTTCAAAAAACAGATCATGCTAAATCTTATAGATAATAGAAAAAGAACAAATACTTCAAAATCATTCTACTTGATCTGTGTACACTTGATATTAAAATTGGAGAAAATATATTATTATAAAGGAGAAATTACAAACATATGGCACTTAAAAATGAGGATACAATATCCTAAACAACATATTAACAAGTTGAGTTAAAAAATTAATGTTTAAGTAATATACTTTGGTCAAAATTAAAACCAATTTATGTGAAAATTAGTCACTATTTTCTTTTCTTGTTCTTTTTTTTTTTCTTTTCCTTTCCCTCATCCCTTCCCTCCATCTCTGCCTGCTCTTCCCTTCTCCCATGCCCCACCATGTCATTAATTGCCATTAATTGTCTTCATATCAAAATTAAGTACATAGGATTCATACTTCTCCATTCCTATGATGCTTCACTAAGAAAAATGTGTTCCACCTCCATCCAGGTTAGTACAAATGCTGCAAAATCTCCATTTTTTATGGCTGAATAATATTCCATGGTATACATATACCACAGCTTACCGATCCATTCCTGGGTTGAAGGACATTTAGGTTGTTTCCACATTTTAGCAATTGTAAATTGGGCTGTGATAAACAGCTTAGTACAAGTGTCTTTATAATAAAAGTTTTTTTTTTTTTTTTCCTTCTGGATAGATGCCCAATAATGGGATTACAGGATCAAATGAGGGGTCTAGGTTGAGTTCTTTGAGATTTCTCCATACTTCCTTCCATAAAGGTTGTATTAGTTTGCAGTCCCACCAGCAGTGTAAAAGTGTTCCTTTCTCTCCACATCCACACCAGCATCTGTAGTTTTGAGATTTTGTGATATAGACCATTCTCGCTGTGGTTAGGTGATATCTGAGGGTGGTTTTAATTAGCATTTCTCTAATAATTAGGGATGATGAACATTTTTTCATATGATTGCTGTCCATTTGTCTGTCGTCTTTGGAGAAGATTCTATTCATCTCTCTTCCCCACTGATGTATGGAATTGTTTTTTTGTTTTTTTTTTTTTTCTTCTTGTGAATTAAATGAAGTTCTGTATAGATTCTGGTTATTGAGTGTTTGTCTGATTCAAAATATGCAAATATCCTTTCCAATTGGGTAGGATGTCTACTTGCTTTGGTTGTTGTCTCCTTGGCTGGACAGAAACTTTTCAGTTTAATTGAATCCCATTTGTTTATTATTGCTGTTGTTGCTATTGCCATGGCAGTCTTCCTCATAAAATCGTTCCCCAGGCCGATATCTTCCAGTGTTTTTCCGATTCTTTCTTTGAGGATTTTTATTGTTTCATGCCTTAAATTTAAGCCCTTTATCCATCTTGAATCAATTTTTGTGAGTGGAGAAAGGTGCGGGTCCAGTTTCAGTCTTTTACATCCAATTCTCCCAGCACCATTTATTGAATAGGGAATCTTTCCCCTAGTGGATGCTCTTGTTTGGTTTATCAAAAATTAGGTGGCTGTAAGCTGTTAGTTTCATTTCCTGGTTGTCTATTGGATTCCAAATGTCTATGTCTCTATTTTTGTTTCAGTACCATGCTGCCTTGACCACTATGGCCTTTGTAACATAGCCTAAAATCCAGTATTGTGATACCCCTGGCTTTGTTTTTATTACTAAGAACTGCCTTAGCTATACAGGATTTTTTCTGGTTCCATACAAAACGCAGAATCATTTTTTGCAAATCTTGAAAATAGGATGCTGGTATTTTAATAGGAATGGCGTTGTGCTAAGCATCATCATGTTCTTCATTGCCATGCATTTACAGTTTAAAAATCAAGTGTCACTTAATAATAACACAACATAGGTCTTCTTTAGCATATTGTGTGATGTATAAAACACTTCTGCTGCATCCTAAAATATGATAATTACCCAGGGAAAAACTCTTGTGCAATTGTGATCTTTAGTTTATACTGTCTCATGACAGTTTATACTTGAAAGAATAATCAATAAGTTATGAAGTTATTAAAAAACAGTGTTCCCACGACCACCTCAGATCCTAACACCAAAAGTTCAGAGTTCCCCAATATCATCCTTAGTTTGCAATTTGTGGGAAATTGCTCGACAGCTACTATATTCAAAGTTACAATTTATGAAAGCTGAAGGATACAGATTGCAATTAGCCAAGGGAAGAAAAGTTCTATACCATAAAGCTTCCTATTTTCTTTTCTCCATAGAGTCAAGGACAGTATTACTTTCCTGGCATTGATGTGTGACCATATGCATGGAGTATTTCCAACCAGGAAATTCACACTAGCCTTAGTACCCGGAATCTTTATTGCAGCTTGATCATGAAAATGTGGTTGGCTGCCCTCATGGCTAACCTCACTCTCCAACCTTTTTGAAGGTTAAAGCTGATAGGGCATGACCCAAAGCCCCTGAATCACATTACTGGTTTAGGCCAAAGCCCGCATCATCAATCACATGATTACTGTTTGTCACTTTCCAAGGCCTTGCGTTAAAGAAACATACTCCTATGAGGCATGACATTCTGAGGACTTAAAGATTATCTCCAAGAAGCTGAAGACATATGTCAGCCTTCATTGTAGGCAACATTAAATGTTTTACTACACATAAAATATAAATTAATTGTAATTAACCAGACTTAGATATTTGGGAGATCTTTTCTTAAAAATGGATAAAGTAATTTTGTTATGTTAAGATGTTAAGGTAAATAACTGACAATATGTTTTACTAAAGAAAAATTCAACTTTTAAATAAATGTTAGATTTTGGAAAATGTGTATTCACTACCATGAGTTTAATAGCTTCCTAATATTTAAAGATTTAGCTGAAAAGAGCAGTGATAATGTTAGAAATATTATTTTGTTTTAATATTTTTAAATGAAATGTGTCAACATTTGGAAGATCTACTTAACCCAATGAATCAGTATTTTCTCAGTGACTAATAATATATGATGTTATAAAATTGTGCAATGGTAAAAAAATCCATTCAAAGAGCAAGATAGACTAGTGGGTTTTAATGAAACAGAGGATGATAAGTTCATAAATATTGTCTTAAGATTGTAATTTATAACCAGCGTTTAAGAAACTATCATGTATAAACTTTTAGTGTAGTATCAAAATAGGCTATCTATAATGATCTGATAGGGATATTAAAATACTTCTTCCTTTTGCAATATACCAATGTAAGGCTAGAGTCTCTTCATACACTTTAACCAAAATGATGTGCTTCACCAAATTAAATGCAAAAGCGAAATGAGAATTTAGCTCTTTTCTGTTAAGCCAACATTAAAGAGAGTTGCTAACTTATAAAATCATACCATTCTCAATGGCAATTATTTCTATTTTATTAAATAATTGATTGTTTTCCATATTGTCATTGACATTAACATGAAATTAAATTACTTTTAAAATTAATAAACTCATATCTTTAAATATCCTCTGCATTGTGATAAATACTAAACTGACATTAAAAATATTTATTTTTTGCTTTAATAATTTTAAAAGTATAAAGAAGTTCCGAGGTCAAAATGTATGAGTAAATATTTTAGAGCAATATTTTTAACTGGGTCTTATGACCTTAGCGAAGACGATCATTCAGTGAGAAAACCGCAGTATGTGGGCCAAATCTGAGCAAACATCTGTTTTGTAAACAAAGTTTTATTGGAACATAGACATGCCCGATTATCCCCATATTACATTTGGCTGCTTTTACACTATAGTAACAAAGTTGAATAGTTGCAGCAAAGTTGGGCAGTTGTAGCAAATTGCATATAAACACACGCACACATATGCCATACTTCATGGCATGTAAAGCCTTTAATATTGTAGGGTGTCCATAAAGTTCATATGAACTTTAAAATAGACAACTATTTTAAGACAACTTAATGGACACCGTGTATTTACTGTATGTCTCCTTATAGAAACATGTTTCTCAACCCTTGATTCTGTGGGTCATCAAGTCAATTTTTTTTTTTTAGATACATAGTCTCACTTTATCACCCTTGGTAGAGTTCTGTGGTGTCACAGCTCACAGCAACCTCCAACTCCTGGGCTTAGGTGATTCTTTTGCCTCAGCCTCCCAAGTAGCTGCGACTATAGGCCCCGCCGCAACGCCCGGCTATTTTTTTGTTACAGTTTGGCCAAGGCCGGGTTCACAGCTGCCACCCTCGGTATATGGGGCCAGTGCCCTACTCACTGCCCCATAAAGTCAATTTTGTGATATGGATCAGCATTCTTCTAAAATGAAGAAGAGAATTAAAATATAAGTAAAACAGAGTATATGAGAAAAAAGTGCATCAAATGGTAACACATTGGTAACAATTGCAACACATTTGTTTTTGTTGCTTGTGAGTTGAGTTTATACATAAAGTTTTTTTGTTGGTTTTACTGTAGATCACAGTAAAAAAAAAAAAATGAAGTATGCTGATTTAAAGTGTTAGCTAAGTACAATTAGGATTTGCAGAAATACTTTATTAACATTCCAAACTGTCTCAGGTTCTCCAAGGCAGTAGGTGGCATATAAATTGAAAATAGATAAACTGACACATTTATATCAGTCTTATTGAAGATATTCACATATATTTATGTCAAAACAACTCCAGCAGTTTTTGTAAAATGTAAATCTCCCCAAACTGTACAGATCTGGGTATGCTTCATAACCTGCTATTTTAAAAACTGCCATTTTCTTTATATGTCATTATAGATATGATGTTTATTAACCTGAAATTGGTCTTATTTGTGTAGTATATTATATTCTTATTGTTAATTTACCAAGTAAATGCCTTTAAAAAATATTTTTTGATGTTTAATAAATATACTTTATATACACACCCCATAAGGACATAATATGAATTTTAACAAACCAAGCATACTGATGTAACCATGTGGAATGAGGATCTTTTATATTACATTTTGGAATACATTAGAATTGAATCATCTATTTAAACTGTTCATTTATAGAGCATGTTTTTAGGCATTCAGGAACATAAAAATATGAATAGGTCTGTTTTCTATCATCAGAAAATTTGAGATGGGAATAAGACATGGATACAAATAGCTAAACAACATTTAGGCTTGTGTGTTTGTGTATGTGTAGTGTAGTTTTCTTAAAAAAATTTCATGTCAAATAGAAAGAGCACATGCTTTAGATTCAGAGTTCTTGGTTCTCATTCCTGCTTGAGGAGCTAAAAACTTTGTAATGAATTTAGCATATAGCCTGGTATACCTTGGGTACCAAAGAACTGTTAATTTCTTCAAATTGAAGACACCAGCACCAGCACAAAAGATCCAAACTCTGTGGCCATTTTATAAGTGTTTCTACAAACTCTGTGAGTTCCTAGAAAGAAGCACTTGTAGTGATGTTGACAGACCCAGCGACAAACTTCAGTGAACAGACTGAATGGACACAGCATCAGAGAAGAGGGCTTTGGAGCTGAAACATCAGCAGACCAAAGACAGAAGACTTGATTAGCATCTTTTCACACATTAAGGTAGAATTTAGAGACAAATACTTCAGTTGTAATTATTCAAATTCCTACACTAACTCCTTTTCTTCTCTCTTGGGAGTGTGACCATGTTCACAGGGCTCTCAAATTTTACCCATGAAGTTACTAGGTGTTCTCCAGCCCTTTACTATCAGCTCGACAAGCAGAAAAAGAGTAGGTTTCCTTGACTCTTTGGAGGAAATTGCCAATATTTTAAGAATGAAGAAGATCAATCCAGAGCAAGATGACTGGAAGATTATATTGTTCTGTATTTACCGTGATGCTTTGTATTTTCCATGGATGGTCAAAGTGCATTGCCCATAGAGTTCCAGTTACCTAAGAAGTAAAACCCTTAATTATAAAGGCACAGTACTCATAATTGTCCCTTATCATTTTCCCAAGCATGGTTGGCATAGATAATGAATCATAGCATTCTTTTTAAGCCTAAAGAGAGCCTGCGAACATTTGTTAATGCATTGATCCAGGCAACTTCTATCAATTAATGAACAGTGGCACACACACAAATGATTTCCATGCAGTTTTGTGTAGATTTGTGTAGCCTAACTTCTTTTTTTTTTTGTGTGTGTGTGTGTAGAGACAGAGTCTCACTGTACCGCCCTCGGGTAGAGTGCCCTGGCGTCACACGGCTCACAGCAACCTCTAACTCTTGGGCTTACGCGATTCTCTTGCCTCAGCCTCCCAAGCAGCTGGGACTACAGGCGCCCGCCACAACGCCAGGCTATTTTTTTGTTGCAGTTTGGCCGGGGCTGGGTTTGAGCCCACCACCCTTGGCATATGGGGCTGGCGCCCTACTCACTGAGCCACAGGCACCGCCCGTAGCCGAACTTTTTAAGTGCAGCTTTTATGGTGTGATTCGGGCATCACAAATGGACTCCTTCTCTGAAGTTTTAGCATGTTTTCAGTTGCAATCACAATTTGACTATTATGCCAAATTTGAGTTCTTCTTACATAGAATTCTACCATAATAATATAACAGACTGTCCATTGTCATTTACCAACGTCTATCTTCTTTCTTAAAAATAGAAACCTATCTGGTTCAGGAAAATGACATATTATGCACAGCAGAAAGTTTAACTTTCCCAGTTTTCCTGGGAAAAGGAAAGGCAGAGGCCACAGGGCACAGTCCGTGTCAATGAGATGCAAGTAGAAATCACTTGGGTTTTCTAGAAAGCATTTTATTTTCCTAAAACAGGGGCACATGTGGCTGATATCACTACACCCCTTCAGTGTTCAGCCTTGGACAGAAACTTACAACTGTCATTTTATGACTATGAAGTACAAACACAAGGAAAGACCAAGAGAATCAGAATTGCCAGCCCATGCATCACTCAACCACTATGTCAGCAATCAGCTACCATCAGACTTCTTGTCAAAAAAAAAAAAAAGTCACTGTTTGTTTAAGTCACTTTAAGAAAACTTTCTAGGCTTGGCGCCTGTGGCTCAAGAGGCTAAGGCGCTAACCACATACTCCTGAGCTGGTGGGTTTGAATCCAGTCAGGGCCCACTAAACAACAATGATGGTTGCAACCAAAAAAAAAAAATAGCCAGGCATTGTGGCGGGTGCCTGTAGTCCCAGCTACTTGGGAGATGGGGGCAGGGAGAATTGTCGTGGCTAGGAGCTCTGATGTCATAGCACTCTACCCAGGGCGACAGCTTGAGGCTCTGTCTCAAAAAAAGAAAAGAAAAGAAAAGAAAAATTTCTATTACTCTGAATAAATTCCTAATAATATGGCCTTATCCTTGGTTCATGTTAACAACCACAAGCATTTTGTTTCCAATATATAAGGCAATTTCTTTAAATAGAGGAAAAATTATATATGAGTTTCTAGAGAGTGAAAAAGGACACAAATAGTAGCCAGGAGAGATGCACGATTATTTGCAATGAGACCTTGGAAGCAATTCTGGAAGCTGCAGATAAAGGGACATGAGACAAAGAACTTCCTGCTTGTGGCACTTGTGAGGGAAGCAGGGAGCTGAGGCCTGATTGGGAATTGCATTTAATTTATGGGCTGGATCGAGACTATACAACCTTGATGCTTACATGGAGATTTGTGAAGTGCCTTCTCAGTTTGTAGGGAGGAATCTGGTACATCTTTGTTTCGTCACCATAGTCATCAACACTGCTATTGGCAGATGGAATACATCAACGTTCCTGATATACAAAATCACCACCACTGTACAGTCTGCTCCAAATAAAATACCAAATGAAAAAAGTCAATCATAAATCTGAAAATATGTATCTTACTACTATTTGGTTTAACTTTTTTTTCTCATTTATGTTAATAATTTTCCATTTGATGTTGGGTTTGAAATATGATAGAGTTATATGGATCCTCCCCAGTGTCCATTGGGGGAGAATATTAATTGCAGGTTGCTCCATAGAGCAAAGGCAGAGAGAGGCGGCACATAGTGGAGAAGCATCAGAACTTCAGCAGCCTATGAAGCAAAGTATCTCCTGCTGGCTCTTTATGTGCCTAAATGTTGCCATGTTTTATACCTTAAAACAAGACAATTCTCACGTGACTTGATGATCCTGTGATTGGTACCTGAGTATCTAATGTAGTCTTAGGGAGGTAAAATGGTCTACTGAGAAGAGGCAGTCTATGTAGAGTGGTGGTTAGTCAATCTCATCATATCTATTTTGCTGAGGACTGTGTGTCATACAGAGAGGTGCAGAATGCCCACAGAAGTAGTGACATCCAGGGTGAGGAAGTCAGCAAAAGTCATAGGGAGTAGAACCCATAAATAAGCCCAGACTGTGAGATAGCAGTGATAGGGAAGACTCAAATAAAAACACCATGTTAATAATACTAGTTAATAATAACTGATACAGATAGAAACAGTTGTAAAAAATTTGCAATATACCAGGCACTGTCAGGAACACTTACTAAAATGAGTGAACCTTTACCACATACCTATGAAGCAGGCATTATGATCTCATCCATCCAAGGACATTTTACTATCTTGTCATACATGCAGGACAGTAAAAATACAGGCAGGTTAAATGTTCTTCTCAGGTTTAGCAACTTGATAAATGGAAGAGCTGAGCTTTGAATATCGGCAGCATTACTCTAGACTGTCTAATGTGAGCCGTTCTATGGCATTGTCTTTGGACAAGGTAAACTTGCTGTGGCATCTTAAACGATACTGTCTAAGCAATGCTGATGACAAACATTTTTCTGTGCTTCCTCCTTTGGATCCTGTGTCCTTCAAGTAAGTCCTAGCTGCTCCCTCTAGTCCCTGCAGCCTCAAAAAGACCAACACATTGATGGGATTTTATACCAGGTTCTATAGCTTCTGAGAGGCTTTAGTAAAGGAAAATCAGTTAAACAATCTGACCCTCGGCTCTCCCTTGTAACCTCGGAATCACAAGAAATGTATCAACAACAAAGCGTCTGGGGCATGGTATAGCACAGATGCACAGGCAATAGTGTTGTCTCACAGGACTTTGCATGGGTGCTTAATAAAGTTCCTTGTTTGATTGAACTCAAGAGAACTCAAAATGCCAACGAAAGAATAATAAATGCTCACTAAGATTCCAGAGCTCTTTCTATGAAAACCCACTCTTTTCTTAAAATCATTATTATATCTCAGCTAGAATGCACGGGGGATTACTTCACCTTCACATGCTATAAAATGAATCTTTCACTCAAACGAAAAATGGAAAGTGGTGATATGTTCATCATTATTTTGCTGGCTGCTGTTTTGAGGTTTTGGGTTTTCTTTCTTTTTTTTTTTTTTTTTGTTTCTGCATTAGCTACACGGCATCAATATCACTTTTTATTTCCTGAAGGGACAGATCTTACAAATCACTCCTCAGTTTTGAACAAATATTTTAGTGAACAATGCTCGGAAGAATCTTGCCTCAAGGGACTACTTATTGTCAACTAGCTTCCCAAGTAGCTAAAAATAACATTGTTTTGCTCAACTAACTTCATCTTTAGCATCAGGTTTTTGAAAGTATAAACGTAAACACAGTAGAACAAGAAATCTTTAATTGAAAATCTATATTTTAAATCTTTTAAGTTCTCAAACTTCCTCATGCATGTGTGCACATCCCCCCGCCCCCAACCCATCAAGTCTGGAGCATGAGCCCATAGATCTGAATTATTTCTAAGTTTTCATCTTTCTCAAGTTAATGTATTTTGTCTTGCATAAAAATATAAATAATGACAAAAATAATATGTGTGTGCACATGTGTGCATTATTTTAAGTCATTAACATTAAATGTAAATCTAAAGGAAGTTGGTAAGGCTCAAATTAAAGCTGGATCCATGAATAAATTTCAATGAATGCTGTATATCTTCTATAATCCTCTTCCTTAACTAACTTTTTTGAGTTTTCTTCAGAAATGGTAGATTTTCTGCAGGACAAACGGGTTGAGATCTAAAGGCTTTGGAGCAGACATCCTGTCACCAAGACTCACCATTGCCCTAGACCTGCCCCAAGGCACATGGCCCCTCCTTAAAAAGTGCCTGATGTCGCTTACCCGAGAAAATAGATTTGAGGCAGCTTCTTCCATTCTCCCCATGAAATATCATTCATACTAAAAATTCCCTTTTTGCTTGATAATCCTCGTGTCAATAACTAGAGCTTTCTTCGGTGAACAAGGTTATGATAACAAGACTATTCATGAGAATGTAACAAACATTTGGTTTATTTTTGAGCATCTATAGCTGGCCAGCCAACAATGTTATATGCACTATCTTGATTAAATTCTAGAAACCTTTGAAAGAATCATTTTTAACTTAATTTTTCAATTGAGAAAAATGTCAATGAAAGTTACTCCAAAGGTCACACAGGTGATAAATACCATGAAGAAAATCTGAGGCCTATCTGTTTTAGTTACCTGCCTCAATTTTTAGTATTATTATTTATTTGTTAATTTACTCAAATAATGCACTGTGGTGTTGTTAAGCAAACATAGAAAAAGTTTTTATTTAAAATCCATCTTAACTATAGTCACTGTTGACTTCTAAGTTGCATAATCTATATAAAAATATCTATACATTTAGTGCTCTTCTAGGTTTCCTTCCTTGCAGAGAATTAGAGGTAAATGCAGAAATTTAGCTGTCTTTCTCATTATTGTTTCCCTGTGACTCAGAGACAAAGCCAAAAACAGAAGACCATTGTTCAGTAAAGCTTCTTATTGACCTTCTGGGTTTCCTTCCATAGGCAGGTATAAAGATGGGCAAAAAGCTACGTTTATTAGAGAAACAAAGTAAAGAGGACTAAATTTTTCAGTATATCATGTCTCAATCAACTCTGGCTGCCATAACAAAATATCATAAACTGGGTTAGCTTATACATGGCAGATATTTTTTTCCTTGCAGTTCTGGACTGTTAATCTGAAATCAGGGTGCCAGCATGATTGGGTTCTGGTAGGGACTTTCTCTCTAACTTGCAGATGGCCACCACCTCACCGTGGTTGGGTTCTGGTAGGGACTCTCTCTCTAACTTGTGGATGGCCACCACCTTATCATGCTTGAGTTCTGGTAGGGACTCTCTCTTTAACTTGTGGATGGCCACCACCTCAGCATGGTTGGATTCTGGTACGGACTCTCTCTCTAACTTGACATGGCCACCACCTTGCTGTGTGCACACTGACTTCCCTCAGTGTATGCACATGGGGCGGGGAGGGAAAAAAGAGAAAAAGAACTGGAGAACTCTCTCAAGTTTTTTATAAGGATGCTAATCTCCCCATAAGGACCCCATCTTCATAACCTCATCTCACCTAATTACCTCCCAAGAACTCATCTTCAAAATCCTCACATTGTGGGGATAGGGTTTCAACATATGAAATTGAGGAGGGGGGTACAATTTAGTCTTACAGCAACAGGGTTCCAGGAGAAAATAAGAAGCCACAGGATTATAGAGAAAGTGGAAGGCAAATAAGATGGTGGGGGCTGAAATTGGTTAATAAAAATGTCAGAAGATGGTGGTGCCTGTGGCTCAAAGGAGTAGGGCACCAGCCTCATATGCCGGAGATGTCAGGTTCAAACCCAGCCCTGGCCAAAAACTGCAAAAAAAAAAAAGAAAAAAAATGAGAGGAACAAATCAGGAAAATCCCCTTTGCCAAAATGAACAAAAGTCTACTCAAAGCTGGGATGCCAGTATTCAATTGGAGACTTTTTACTCTATTGAGAGTATTAGATCATAATTCTCCTCTGTTACCTTAAACTCTGAGACTACTTTATGTAGTGATGTGATGGGGACATTGTTAGG
Source organism: Nycticebus coucang (assembly GCF_027406575.1). Classification (NCBI taxonomy): domain Eukaryota; kingdom Metazoa; phylum Chordata; class Mammalia; order Primates; family Lorisidae; genus Nycticebus; species Nycticebus coucang. The sequence goes on from NC_069781.1 coordinate 161,139,702, forward strand.
AACAGGAATTATGTTGTTGGCACTGCCAAGTAAGAATCTAACTACAGAGATAAGAAAGCAAGCCGTATGTTTGTTTAATAGAAGCAGGAGCTCTGGAACAAAAGGGAGTTATAATATATTCCCCATATCCTTTCACACTAACCTCCAAATCTTTGGATAGTTGTAAGGGTAGGTTGGCACCATACTGTTGTGCGCCATAGCATGTGTTTGTCTTCCAAAGGACGCGAAACTTAGTTGACATTTGGGTTTAGCAGATATTTACTAAGCATCTACTATTTTCCTAGTATAATGCATTAGACCAAACAAGAATGTCATTTAAGTGTATGACTATTTCAGCAATATAAAGACAAAAGAGCTTATTATAACTACGTTATAACAGGCATATTAACCATCTAGGGTACCAAAACCAAGCACCTGTACTGGCTGGCTTAAACAATAGAAGACTGTGTCTCACAGTTATGAAGGCTAGAGGTTCAAGATAAAGGTGTCCACAGGCTTGGTTCTTTCAGGGTATAGTTTCTTTTCTGTCTCTTCACATCATTTTCCCTCTATACGTGTCTGTCTCTGTGTTCAAATTTTCCCTTGATGAGGACACTAGTGCCTATGACCTATGACATTTTAACTTGATGACCCTAGCAAGTATCTTCTTGTCAATTAAGATCACATTCTGAGATACTGGGAGTTTGGACTTAAACATATCTTTTTTGGAGGACACATTTTAAGTTGGTAACATGTATGTTACTCATAACACTTGGTAACAAACATGACTTTAGAAAACCAGTATGCATTATGAAAGTTCCTTGGAAGGACCTTAAATTTACTTCACAATTGTTTCAATAGCATTGGAGTAATTTTATATTTTGCCAAATGAGGTACATTTGAAGAAACAACATCCATCTGAAGTTCAAATTATGGTGCATTTATTGAAATACAAGATATTTTATTTTATAGTGATCCTTCATGTTATGGCTTTCTAAATGAGGTTTCTGGCTATGTTTTGTATTCTAGGAAACTGTGAGTTTGGCATTAATTTTTCTAATTAAGGAGTTCATATCACTGAATTTGTGAGGCTCTGTTCTCTCTTTCTCTCTTTTTCCTTCCAAATTTAGTGTTATGTTTATTGCAAAATTTTACACAAAAAGGCATAAAATAGTGTGTACAAATTCTTTTTAGGTAACATAGGTGGCAAGCTAAACTTCATTAATCTTGCATTTTTGTCAATAGATATTTTATTTCTTCTTTTTTTGAAAAGATGGTAGTATCTCATTGTCTTGAATGCATAAGATCACTCATATTTAAAATGCTAAAGTTAAAAATTTACATTATAAAGAAACCGCAACTGTCCAATGTCTTATTCTAAACCACAAAGTTCAAGCATTTTACCTTCAGGGGCAAGAAGTTCAATTCTCAACCTAAGATAAATAGTTGAAAAAAATCATAAAGTTTAAATGTCTTTCATTATAATTTTTAAAATAGTTCTATCTCATATTTTCTTATTTCTACATTGTGTTCATCAATGTAAGCTGATGACATAAATTTTAATACATGATTTATGGTTACAAATTCATTTTTTCACTCTCATTTATTATGGGGTGTCACATTTTATCATGCCTGCATTTAATCATCTCCTGACTGCATATTAATGGTTACAAATATGATACCTGTCCAAGGAAGACCCAAGAAGCCAGGAGCTTAGCTGTCTCAGAGTATAACGGTTGAGTGCCTTGAAAAGTGGGGTTGGGAAAAAAAAAAACTTTAGATGTCTTTGTACATGCATATGCATTACAGAGTAGCTCATGTAGTAAAAAAGAGAGTTTTGTACTATATGAAGCCACTTTGTATAAATTGATTTTTATAAACCCCCATAATTTGTATATCCACAACTGTACTGAGTATACAATAAGCTTTGTGTCAAAAATTGGTGAGATAGTAAACAAGATACTACTAAGTTTTAGTGTCAAGCTTAAATCAATGGGAAAGATGCTAATAACTCAGAGTTACATTCATTCATATTGCATCAGTGGCTATAGCACACTCATTGCATCAGTGGCTATAGCACATAAATGGAAAAGCATGACTTTAGAAAGTTAGACTTTATATAAACTTGATGATATGAGGTTCTGAGAACTGAGTTGGAAATTCACAATAAAAAAAAAATAGGGAATCTGTTGCTACTGGAATATCAATGTTTGATGGAAAATATGTGTTAAACATATGCTTATTTAATGAACAGATATTCTATTTTCTCTTGCCAACAAATGACACCTGGGAGCCACATCTGGTGCTAAAGCAAATTGAGCCATTTGCTCAATTGTAACACCATCCAAGGGGGTTGTGTGGTGGGCGAGGTGTGGGGGAAGGACCGGGGCTGAGTCCTACTAACAAATGACAAGCAAGAGAGAAACAGAGCATGGACAGAACCTCTGGTGCAAAGAACCTACACCAAGACCAGTGAAAAGCCACAAATGCATAGGGGAAAAGAGAAATTGTGATGAGGTTGGGAGGAGATAATTTAAGAAGTGAAGTGAGTGTTAAATATAATCAGGAGGGCCAAAAGCACATCCTGCTGACTATGGAAATTGAGGTTAAGTCAGAGAACTTCAGCAACCCAGAAGGAAGAAGGGAAACATGCTAATTTAAGAGGAACTGCCTGCATGGTTGGTATTGCAGTGGACAGACAGAAACAGTATAAACTGTTATCCTTGGCTTTGAAGATGACTACATGAGAAGATTTTCTTAACTCAGAAAGAAAATTACTTGAAGACATGCTAAGCAGAGAAATGCCAAGGAAAGAGAAGGTAGTTTCTCTAGGATATCTTTGTGTCCACATTCAAGGATTAAGAAGAAAGGCATGCCTGTTTTCAAAATAAGGTATGTTGGTCTTGAAATAACTGAACCAGCCCCCAAGGTCTGTTATCCCAGTTACTAATGTTACCCTAGTTTCTAAAGGAGAAAAACTGTTAGACAGAAGCTTCATGGTTGAAAAATAATATCCTTGGTCAATCATTTTTCATCTTTTTAGGCAAAACTTTAAGCTTTCAACATCAATGTAATAAAACATGTCCTATCATTTTGATAAAGCCATTCCACTTACAGAAATGTAGAGTTCTGAAATAGAATGAAAATAGTTCCAGACACTCTTAAGAATTATTTCTGCATTTTCAGACTTGATAAAGTCCTCAAGAGTAATAACTGCTATGGATGTTAACATAATCAAAATAGCTGTGCAAGGAAATAAATTCTTCAATTAGAAATTTCAATAGTTATTAACAGTGTAACAGCGCTGCTCTGTAAGTACGGTGGACTCATCAAACCTATAAATTATACTCATTTTCCCTACATCCTGAACTTAATACCTTTCCTGTTGACTTTCATTCAAGAAGTCATGTCATTATGAAATTTTACAAGTGATTGATAATATAAGGTCACTTCAGTCTGCCCTATTGTATAAACTTGAATGATGTTTGGAGACTTGTGATTATATAACTTAGCTCATCTTCTTACTGTCAATGTTTCAACATTTCCAAGGAAGGAGCAGAATGAGCCTTTATCAGATTTATTAAGAAAAATTGTAGATAATACATATTAATATTTGTTTACTTTGGATGGGAGGTATATAGATATTTATTTTTATATATTTAAGTCATTTGCCTTGAGCAGCACAAGAACATTCACCAAAGGTAAACAGAGGTTTTTTTTTTTAAATAAGAAGACAAAGCTCAAAGTATATAATTGAAAGTCATTGTCAAATATTAGTCTATAAAAATATTTCTTAAAACTCTATTTTCACCTTATCTATTCACCCAACCTCCACTTCTCATTATTTGCTCATTCTTAACTATTTTTGTGTAGTAAAAGGAGCACCAGATACGGTTTACAACACTGGTTTCAAATAGTTCCTACTCTAGCCCTGTCTCATCACGTACTTTTATAGGAATATTTTATCTAAACTTCTCATTTTTCTCATCCATAAATTGGGGATAGAGAATTATCTGTAGGAGAATTAAGTAAAATGAATTATTATCAGATAATGTGTAGGAATCTAATTATATGTTGTAGGTACATATATCACCATACGTAATATATATTATTTTATATATCTATAAAATCACAAAAGTAAATATCGACGTGTTTTGAATTTTTTTTCTAAAATTTTTAAAAGCTGTCAAAGGCAATGACTAGTGCTTGAATTTTGCTATTTCACCTCATGGACACATTCAGAATATTTTATTTAAAATATAATGTAAAATAGAAAATACCAAGATCAACCTCATTAATGTGTCATGAAGATACAATGGTACTTTTAAGTACTTAAAACCAGGGTAGGTCTATAGCGAACACTCAGTTAATGATAGCTTTTTCTAGTGTCATCATTATTCCCTCTACTCATCACCTGATTTATTAACTCTCTGATTGCTTATTCTTATGATTTGGTTCTCTTTGCCTTCTCCTCCCTTTGATCTTTCTTTCAAGCTGATGCCAAGTTCATCTTACTAAATTTAGTTTTAATCTTTTCACTTGCCTCACTGGTGAGGTCACAGAAAGCCTTCCTCCGTTTGGCGTTCAAGGCTCTGCACACTGTGTGCCATCTTCACCGCAGTATTCATCATCAAGGACACAGATTCCGACAACAGTGAAGCTCAAGGAGCCCCCATACACTCTCTGTAGTCCTTTGATCAGTTTTGTCCTTCTACTTAAGCAGGAGTCTTTTTCCCCTGAAACCTTTTAACCTCTCTTTCTTCTCTGCTTGTTAAATAACTACAAGACTTAAGAGGAGGACTATCTTATTCAGTATAATCTGATGCCTATAAGAAAATGAAGAACCCCTCAAAATCTAAAAGTCTCACACAATAAAAACTCAGCACATACGGCCCAAGGAGTCAGAACATGGCCAATGTGGAAGGAGAAAAAGCCTGGAAGATCACACTGGGGTTTTATGGTCTAGGTGGTAAATATCTAAAAATACTTTCATCCACATTTCATTACCCAAGTTTTCTCAAATGGTTCCATTAACTATAAGGAACATTGGAAGAATGTAGTGTCCCCGAGTTCAGAAGAAAGTTTAACAGTGTTAGCAAAAATAGTATTGTTTCCACCACACTGCTAAGAGCTAATTCAAATTGCTAATACACCCTCCATCATTCCTCTGAGTCAGAAAGAAAATTGGTCACCCTTGAACCTTCATTCAGGGGTCCTCAAACTGCAGCCCATGGGCCACATGAGGCGATGCGATTGTTATTTGTTCCCGTTTTGTTTTTTTACTTCAAAATATGATATGTGCAGTGTGCATAGGAATTTTTTCATAGTTTTTTTAAAAAAATATAGTCCGGCCCTCCAGCAGTCTGAGGGACAGTGAACTGGTCCTCTGTTTAAAAAGTTTGAAGACCCCTGGTACCTGATGGTATTAATCTTGTGCAATGAGGATTGTTATTGTTACTGGTGAAGGACTCCAGTCTAATCTCGCTTCTGACAGTGGGGAACTAAAGGTAGCAGACAACCTTAGGAAAGGGAAAAGATATTTGCATGCTATGAATCTGAAAAGGGCAGGTAACTAGAATCTATAGAAAATTCAAATTAATCAATAAGAAAAGAGCAAACAACCCTATTTATAGGTGAGCAAGAGACTTGAATAGAAACTTCTCTGAAGATGACAGATGAATAGTCAACAAACACATAAAAAATGGTCATCATCCCTAATCATCAGAGAAATGCAAATCAAAATCACTCTGAGATATCACTTCACTCCAGTGAGATTAGACCACATCACAGAGTCCCAAAGCTGCAGATACTGTCGTGGGTGTGGAAAGAAAGGAACACTTTGGCACTGCTGGTGGGATTACAAACTAATACAATCTCTAGGGAAAGAAGTGTGGAGAGAACTAAAAGTCAAGCTTCGATTTGATCCCTCAATCTCATTGCTAGGTATCTACTCAGGAGAACAAAAATCATTTTACCACAAGGACATTTGCACCAGAATGTCTATTGCAGCTCAATTCACACTTGCCAAGACGTGGAAGCAACCCAAGTGCCCAGCAACCCATGAATGGATTAACAAACTGTGGTATAGTTATACTGAGGATTGCTATTCAGCCACAAGAAAAGATGGAGACTTCACATCTTTTGTGTTTACTTAGACGGAGTTGAAACTCACTCTTCTCAGTAAAGTATCTCAAGAATGGAAGAACAAATATCTAATGTACTAATACAACACCACCATATAAACAACCTCACATCCCCAGGAAAGAAACACCACAAATATATTCTAGCAAGGGGAAGAGGAGAGGATAGGGAGGGGAGGAAGGAAAGTAACTGGTGGGATCTCACCTCAGGTGCATAATGTGAGCGTGTCCAGCCTGCTGCCTGCGTGAAGGACTCAACTTCAGCTTGAAGTTTAGCTTAGAACTAAAAACAATGTAACCTAAATATCTGTACCCTCATATTAATTTGTAATGAAATAAAATAAAAATAAATAAACTTTGTTCAAAAGCGCTGTCAAGAAGAAAAAAAAGAAGACTGACTCCCCCATGCACATCTGGTGTGAGGCCTTGAAGTTTTGACAAACTGTTATTTAAAGAAAAGAAGGCAGAAAGACAGGGGTAAAGGAGAAAGATGTGGAAGAAGAAGAGGAGATGGGAAAGGGAGAAGAAGGAAAAGAGGGAGAGGAAAAGGAAACAAAGAGGAGAGTGCTGAAAGGAAAACTGTCAAAGATTAAAAAGACGCCTCTGTGAGTGAGCTCTGTGTGTGTGTGTCTCAACTGAAAATCAACAAAGCTCCAATCAAACTTCAGCAAGTTTGTCTGGGACATGATTAAATTACAGAGTTGTTTTCAATCAAATTTTGTTTTAAAAATTTACTTTTAAAATAGGGAATGAAGTCTTTGAATTATAAAATGTTACTAATTACTTTGGTAACACTTTATACCTGAACACTAAATGATTATGCTGCAGAACCCATTCACTGCATGTAGAGAGAGAGGAGATTAAGCTAACCGTAAGGAATAGAAGCAAGAGGGCAACTGAAAGAAAAATTATGTTACACTGCAGAATGAATCCGAAGTCCCTGGAGAGAGACCTTTGCTATAATGTTTCAGGAGGAGTTTTTTAACCAGAAACATTTTTAGGAGTTATACATAAAACAATGTCATACAATTTGGTGTACTGTAGTCTCAGAACAGGAACTCTGTTTCAAAATCGCTACAATTTATACCTTGGAAAAAGTGAACTCCAAACAAATCTGTGTTTTCAAATCAAGGGGGAGCTTATTTTTTGAGGTATTCAGTTTTCGAAAAATAATGAATTCCTTATTCAGGAAGAGAGAAAGAGAATGAAAAGAGAAAGAAGAAAAAAAGAAAGGAAATAACATAAAAGAAAAACATGGATACTATGGGCATATTTCCAGATCAGATTAGTGATCTCCAAACCTTTCTGCGTGCCCTACAGTTGAAGCCTCTTTGCTAGATCTGAAAAGTGAAGAGTATGAAGCCACCTCAGGGCCTTGAAATGCTCCTTTCCTTCTGTGTCATGCTATTAAAGATGATTTCCCCCAAACCCTGTATCATATCAGAGCCACTCTCCACCTACAGATTCACTTTCCCCCCTTTCCCCTGATAAACTATTTTTTTCTTATTCTACAAGTCATTAAGCACATATTATACATTATAACTTTTGGGAGAACCCAATAGAAAATTGTAACCCCCGACCTTCCTTCTTCCCTAATTTGCTGAACTATTTTTTTTTTTCTTATAACATTTATCACTGAAGAACATGCTATTGAATTGGGTCCTGGGGATTTGAGGAATGAATCCTCAGACCACAGATCAGGGGTAAGACAGGATTAGTTTTACAGAAAAGAATACAGAAAGAGTACCAGAATTTCCGGCAGAGGGGAAAAACTAAAATCAGAAACAATCTCTCCCTATGTCCTTTGTCTAGGGGTATGTATACAGTCCAACAAATGAACGGATACAATCCCTTCTGCTGGAAGCAAAATGTCAGTGTGGTCCCAGGCCTAGGAAACTTACATGGAATTGACCAGGCCTGGGAAATGGAGGTTTCCTTGTTTAGCCACAAGTGTAAGGGGAGGGAGACAGAGGCCAGGATGGAGACACTACAAGGCTTGTGTCTCCCCAGAAGTTGTCTGGCCCCCCTGGCTACTGGAGCCTCCCCCAGCCCCCCCACAACCTGTTGGTTCCTCTGCCATTAGCGGCAGCACCAACACCCCCAGATCCTCCCTTCAACTGAGCCAAGCTGGCTGGGGCACCACCCGCTCTTTATCAGTCACAGCTCACTGAATCTCCCAATCTCCTCCTGCTTTAAAGAACAATCCCTATTACATTGTGCCCATCCAGATAAACAGGCTATCTACTTGTCTCACAGTGAAAGCAGGCTTATTAGTAAAGTGAATTTCATCTGGAGCCTTAATTCCCCTTTGGGATGGAATTTTGTTCCAAGGATGAGGATGTGGGCATTTGGGGGATTACTGTCCTGCCCATCACACCTGTTTATTAGTTTGCTCACTCCCTGGTCCCCCACAGAATATGGGCATTGTTGTTTCTCTACTCCATTTTTCAGCTAGTATTTTCTTGGGGGGATACAGTAGCAGCTCGATAAATATTTGTTGAATGAATAAAATAACAGAGATTGCAGGCAGATACTCTAAGAGGTGGACTTCTTCTTAAAGTCTCATCAGTAGGAGTGGCCTGAAGAAACGCTGTCAGAATGTGGTCTCTGCTCAGGCAGCGTGCAGCGCTGACATTACCACAGAGAGACAGGCAGAAGTACAGACATTCAGGTTTTGCCCTAGAATGGTTCGATTCATTTTGGCATTTATGCAAGATTCTTCATGGATACATATATATAAAAGAATGGCCTAACAATTGATAAATTGTTAAATTTATCAGTTGATAAAACCAATCAATCAATAATTGGCCCATTTACAGGGTCCTATTCTCTGTGTGTATGAGGGGGGAATTGAATGGGCACCTATCAACCCTGATCTGAGCTCCCACATATGCTAAATCTTCTTTTCTTCATGTGCTACATAAACTCTCCTCCCTTGAAGTAGTTAAATCTAAGACTTGGATTGCTGTTGTTGACAAGTCTCACACATAAAACCACAAAACGAAGAAAGAAAGAACAATAAAAGTCTCTAAACCTTTGCCGGCACAAACCAAAAAAAGGCACTCAATACCCAACAACAGTCTGAATCATTCACACTCCCTTGCTGAGGAAAAGAAATTAAAAATACCATTTTCTTGAAGCCTTTTAACAGCAACAAAAGCTTTCAGGGGACTTTTAAAATACTGCTGTGCTTCATCAAATCTTTTTGACTACTTACAGAAGATAAGGCATTTTTAAAAAATATTATTGATTATTTTGGATGTGTGCGTGTGTGTAAGTATGTACTTTAGGAACATAAGAAGCAAAAGAGAGAAAGGTAATTAGGTAATTTAACAATGAAACAACTCTCAATTTTACTTGACTCACAATGGGATTAAATATGGTTTTTGAGAAAAATGATTACATTATTTTAAAGAAAAGGGTTGTTGTGGCCTGATTTCCATAGCCTATGGCTTTCCCCTTAGAAAATGGAACAGTGAGAGATTTTTCAAGGTTCCTTTTTACAACTCAATGCCTTTCAGGGTATGACTTGTTCTCCAAGGCTAGCTCCACCTCTGTTTCCAGAAAGACATTTCTTCTTTAAAGAGGCAACATTGGACGTTGTGTCCTCTCTCAATTCTTTTGAATGCAGGGGATTCAGGTTTAGTGACAGAAATCTATACACATACTACCACCAAAAACATATGCATAGGAGTAACCTAAAGCACGATCCTGGTTTGCCACTCACTTTTCCACAACCTAACTGGCTCCCGCAGATCAACTGAGAGCGGATCCACTGAGAGCTGATCCAGGCTGAGCTTAGCTGAAGTTTTGCCTCATCTTCCTGAGACCATGGGCTACACAGGGCATACTCTTTTCTTGAGATGGCAGAAGCATAAGAAAACAAGAGAAGGCACAGGTCTGTCCTAGAATAGCCAATGAGATTAATTTCCTAATGCGATGAATACCTCTAAAACTATTTGAATATTGATAGATTTACTAATAGAAATGCTGGCACCACTGGGATGACTGTAATAGCACTGTTTAATAAATTATTTTGGGAGTCATCTGTGAAAAAAGGCTCAGAAAATGTTTAGTAAACTATTACATGCAACATGACTGGCCCTTCAGATGCATCCAGATCTCTACTGCTTTCATGAGAATTTTTCTCATTAGAATGGATTAAATATACACCTCCAGCTTTCTCTGCCTTGCCACTGCCTGGTTGATATTGCAGCAAGGTATCGTTCCATGAGATAATTTTCTTTTTTTTTTAATTTAAGCAACACATATTTGGATTCTACCCGTATCATTTACTTAGTTGTGAGATCTGGCTCAATTTCTAGCTGTGGTCCTTGAAGAAACATTCTTACAAAACTTACAAAATAAGAACTTCCTCACTAATATTTTAAATAGTAATAGGGGCAATATTTTATTTGTAAATCATTTAGCACAGCTTCTGGCACATTAAGACATGTAGAAACAGTTACATTTAAACATTTGCAGCTATAGAAACAATTTTTCACGTGCATGTTTTGAGGTGATATCTGGAGTCATCTATTCTCTATTAAGTGACAAGCCCTTTGAGCGAGTGTATACTACAATATTCAGCTGCTTGCTATCTGAGCTGCAAAATGAAATTTAATAGGTTTTGGCAATACCTTTTCTCTTTCAGATGTGTATTGGAAGCCTAATGAAGTCTGTTTGTCTTGTAGCCCAAACATGCTGTGTGTGGAGGGATGACTGGCATGATTTGGTGTGTGTGTGTTGGGGGGTGGTGCTGGAGAGGAATATTGTTATATAGGGATTAAGAAAAGTCATAACTATGAAATAAAATAACAGCCCTATTCTATTAGATGCAATATTGCACAACATCGTGTTTAATTGGTTGGAATTGAATTGCACTTTGGAAAATCCAGAGATTTTGACAACCATATGCTAAATTCCTCAAGGTGTTGTGAAAGGGGCCGGTGGAAGGCCATGCCAGGCTATCAGCAACGTACCTATCAGATGGCTTCCTAACACAGAAGTTCTTGGGTTCCTCCTCCTTTAAAGAGGAATCTGTATCCTCTTTTGAACAACTGAAAAGATTGTATTTTTAGGTTAAAATTCCTTAAAATCTCAAACTGCTGATTCTTGAAATATATTGTTTCTTGGGTTTCTCTTTAGAAATCTTCAGGAAAATCATCAGTCTTATTTCTTATATATTTTTCCCATCTTTGGAATGGGTAGAAAGTGTGATGAGAGGTAATTGTCCCTATTTATGTAGAAGTCATCACCTGCATCATCAATATTATTATTAATTTCAAGTCACTGTATATGTAATTCATGCAAGTTGGTCAGATGACTATTTCATGTGCATTATTTAATTCTCACATCACTGCAATATTTTCATTCCTATTTTATAGATCAAGAGACTAATATTTAAGAGACATCAAGCAGTTTCCTCTAAGTCTCACAGCTAAGAGTTGACAGAACCTGGCTTATGATCCTATTGAACTCTATTGCATAGGTTCTTGACTATCTTGCATGTGAATAAAAAGAGAATACATGTCTATGTGTTGAGGAAAAATATGGTTAATGTGATGAAAGTTGAACATACTATTCTTCAACACATGCATTTGTATCAGGACTACGGGTGTTACAGAGACTTCAAAAAATGTGGATAGTAAGATAAAATTATATTTGTCTCTCATGTAAATGAAAGACACGACCTGAGAGGCAGCTCCATGGTCACGAGAATTCATGAAAATCACAGCTTCCAACTCCGGCATCTCTACTGCATGCCTTTTCCCCTTACAATCCAAGAGAGTTTCCTCTTCAGTCATCATCAGATCCATCGCCCAACTACCAGGGCAAAAACAAACAAACAAAAGATTCTAAAAAAAAGGACTCATCATCTTCTTTTTTAATATTATTGATGTATGTACCTGACAAAACTTCCAATTATTTTTCTCTTGGGTGGAAGGAACCTGGGACACATACCCTGCTATGTGGGCAGGAACGTGCCCAGTTGAAAAACATGTCTCTTTAACCAAAGCTGAAGGGGAGAGTGGATATTAAGTACTTCCAGCAACAGAAACCACAAAGTCTAAAGAAACAACTAAAAAAATCATTCATAATTATTTTCCTCTCAAAAAAGTAACTTAGAAAATATCAACATCTGTATATTATGGATAATGTGACTGGCTAGTTTATAAACAAAATATTTCTGCAAGATTTTAGGACTCATATGTACAGATGGGCATTATGGCTTTTTAATATCAAGTAGCACTGTTTTATTAGTTAGGCATTAATGAAGAAAGAAATGGGCAATTCTACACTATGTGAGTGATAGTCACATGTTAAATAAAGAAAATTACATCACACCACACTATAGCAACCAAGATTTTATAATAATTCCAATAAAAAAAATTATCATAGGTTTGACTTCCCCAGAATACTTGGTAGAACTGACATTTTAATTGCAAAATATCCTGTGTTATACCAATGATGTAGCAAGCAGGGACTTTATTTTAGCAGAAAAATATCATTTGTCAGGAAAAATTAGCCCTTGGTATGTGAATTTTACTAATGGATAGTTCTTGTGTATTTAATTATAAATTTATGGTTTTATAGTTGTTTATTAGATATAAACTTATGATGTTCTTCACTATTTTATATTTATTACATAAACTTACAGTAAAATTAATTTAAATCAGTATGGATTCTGTTTTTCCCCCTTTCTTTTAAATAAGTTCATTTACATGTTATTCAAACTTCAGAAACACAGGTATGCAGAAAGTGCCTGACTATGTGAAAAATCACTTACATGGTAAAGTTGATTTGACCTCCCAGTCTCCCTGAAACAGGCCCATTCACTTCTCACTGCTATATGACCTCCCAGCCTGAGATTAACTGATGCTTTTCTCTCTGATTTTCTCTTCTTGATATCTATCACTTCCTTCCATGCCTCCTGGGCACTTGTGCCTTCGACTGAGAAAGATTTAATGCTGAAACTTTTGATTGCTTATTGAGAACCCTTGTAAAGTGCAGGGTCCATGGGAGCCCATGTGAGCCTTTCACATAAGGGACTGATTGACTGAATGATCACACAGGAGGGACAGAGCCAAGTGGGAGAGTGGATGAAGGAAGCATCTGCTGCCCAGAGACTGGAATCTGCTCAGCTCCACTGGGATCAGCCCCCACTCTAGGGAGATGAGGCATTGAGCTCACACCCTTTCTGAGATGTGTGTGCCAGGTGACTGAGGATAAAGGTCAAGATGTTTTACTTTATAGCAGACCACCACTGAGTTGGTTGAGGTTGAGGTTTTGCCAGGCTAGCATTATAGTGAGGCTTCTCCCACTGCCTGATCCTTTCTCTCTATTCCTTTCACATGTAGTGACCCCTAATAAACATCATGTTCTCCCTACCACATGTCAACACCTGTTTCTGGGAGGCCGATTTGGTACCTCATGTCTATAATCCTAGCACTCTGGGAGGCTGAGGGAGTTAGACCACCTGAACTCAGTACATCCAGACCAGCCCGAGCAAGCGCAAGACCTATCTCTATTAAAAATAGAAAAACAAGCCAGACATTGTACCAGGCACCTGTTAGTCCCAGCTACTTGGGAGACAGAGGCAAGAGGATAGCTTGAGCCCAGGAGTTTGAGGTTGCTGTGAGCTACCATGCCAAGGCGCTCAACCCAGAGGAAAAATTAAAAAGAAAATTCTTCTGGGGGTAGGGGGACAGTGGCCGTGATGCTGAGTAATTACTCTGTTGCACTGCTAAGTTGTTGGTTTTTTCCCCCATAATCTTGGTTTATTTTTATTTTTTTAATCTCTAACAAGTCCTTCACACTAAATATGGGTGATATATTCTTGTTTTACATCTAGGGATAACAAAAAACAGAGAAAATTGTTTACATAATCAAAGCCACACAACTGGGTAAGTTGTAAAGCCAGATGCAGTTAAGACTTCAAATCTAGCAGCCTAACATTATTTCTTCATTTTTCTAAAAAATTCAAGGATGACTCAATGAATGTTTAACTTATTTAAGATGCCGTGTGAACCCCTGGGTAGACGAACAAGGAAAAGTTCATAAGAACACAAGATTTCCCTTTCCAGCTCTTGTGAAGCTTACAGCTTAGTAGGGAAAATAGATAATTCCCAATTAATCTCATTTCAAGAAATCACAACATGTTGCATCCAAGGAGAAGCATGCATGATCAAGATAATCTACAAAAGGGCACTTTCAACAACTGCAGGAGATTAGAGACAGCTTTTAGTGAGAAAGTAACATTTCATCTGATATCAAAAGGTGAGTAAGATCTGTTGGCAAACAAGCAAAGGAACAATACTTAAGACAGAAAAGGGGATGTACAAAGGCCCTTGAAAAAAGCTTCCACAGCTTAAAAAAAAAGAGGATCCATGTAACTTAATTAATAGAGAAAGAAGAACTAAAATGGGACCTGAGAGATACATGAGGTACATGCAGGGCAAGGAAGGTCAAAGTAAGGGGTTTTGTCTTTATTAAAGTGTAAAGACATCAAATAATTGTGAACAGTTAGATTTACATTGTGTATTCATAAATTTTTGTTGTCATCACAAGGAAAAGACATTGGAAAGTGTTAGAATGGATATGAGAGGCCTTCTAGGACGTCTGAGAGATGTGAAGAGCTTAAAATGGATAGAACAGATGGAGTAAACAGCAGAAGGGGATATGACTGAGGAAGCTGGGTATTTGATGCTGTCCATGAAACACGACATATGAAAGTTCTCAATATGCAATTAAATGTGTAGGAGTTCAGGGGAAAGTTCCCTTCTAAAGTTTCCCCGAAAGTCACTGACATGAGGTAGATTAATGGGAGAAATGACAGATAAATGGATAATACTTAGTGTGTATTCACAGCAGCCTTCAGAATGAAGATCCAACACCCAAAGGAGGTACAGAAGCTTATACGTGTGTATCACCCTGAGGTTTCAGAAAGATTGTGGACTCAGAGGGTGGCCAAAAACACCTAACAGTGGTAATTAAGTTTTAGTGGGAAGACAGATTGTAGGATGGGGAAGGGCGAAAAGGAGGCTTGGCTAGCGAAGATAGTCTTGTTATATAGAGGAAATCTCATAGGTAGCATTCTTCAGAGAGAATAGATGGTAAATGTCTCTTTCAGATATTTAAGGTTTCAGACTCATTTACTCTTTCCTAGATCCAGATGAGAAATAGCCTGGCTACATTAATTCATATTCTTTATAGATGCAAATTCTCCTCCCACACCCCATCCCCAAAACCAGCTTTGGAGGGCTATTCCTGTTGGCTGTCCCTCTGGTAACCATCCCATAGTATTCCAAAGAAATAAAGTATTTTAAAGTATTTTAGGTATTTTAATTTCCTTCAAATGATTTTAATGATTTTTAATGAGTCAAAGGCCTTAATTCTTCAGCTGAACAGAGCAATGCCCATGTAAATGCTGTAAAGGAGAAGAAAGCTAAGCTCATAAGGTCCACACTACAAGGTCTAAAGACACAGAGGTAGCAGATTCAGGCAGAGAAGCAGCACTGGAGAGGTGGAATCACCCATACCTCTTCATGCTGGTCCAGAACAAGACTATGGTCATACCTTCTCACTGTATGTAGATTTTTTTAATACCTTAAGGAGTCCTTCTATTTTAAAGACTTTATATCTTCTGTTTTTACCTGGATGGAGTTGAAACACATACGTTTTAGTAAAATACCATGACAATGGAAAAGCAAGTATCCACTGCTCTCAATACTAATATGAAGCCAGTTGACGGACTAATACACACCCACATAAGAAAAAAACTCAATTTAATTCAATTTTGGGGGGAGGGGAAAAGAGGAAGAGCTTAGGAGGGAGGGCGATTAGTGTGCTCCCTCCTAATGGGCACAACGTAAGGTAAGGGTATATGGCACACCTCTTGGGGGTGGGACACAACTACATCAGAGACCTTACCTAACAATGCAACCGTTTGTACCCTCATATTAATATTGTACCTTCATATTAAAAGCAATCGTTGTAACCTCATATTAATCTGAAATTTTAGGCTTGGCATCTGTAGCTCAGTGGCTAGGGTGGTAGCCACATACACCAGAGCTGTTGTGTTCAAATCCAGCCTGGGTCTGCCAAGGGTGTGGTGGTGGTCACCTAGAGTCCCAGGTACTTGGGAGGCTGAGGCAAGAGAATTACTTAAGCCCAAGAGTTTAAGGTTGCTGTGAGCTGTGAGGCCACAACACTACCAAGGGCAACACAGTGAGACTCTGTCTCAAAAAAAAAAAAAAAAAAATCTGAAATTTTAAAAATTAAAGAAAAAAAAGATAAGTTTTCTTTCTTATAGTGGATCTCCTAGTTATAATAAGAGATATGTTCTTCACACACTTGCCCATCCTTGGCCACTAATTTAATGGAAGCCTTGATCCATAATACTGGATAAATAACTTTTCCTAGCTATTAAATTATATTAGTGCTCCCATGTGGATCAGTCCTTAACTTTAAGTATGAAACAGACTGCTTGTGAAACCCCTGAAGGATGTTAACACTTTTAGTTTCCTGTGCATTGCTTATGAAATTTATTCCTCGGGCTCATCAAAGTGCTTATTTTTTCAAGTATTCTGAAGATTGTTTATTTTTATAAATTAGGTTTTGTTTCTTTAAGACACATAACAAGCTAAAAGCCTTCCATTTTCAAAGCAGCACTCACATTTAAGCTAACATGAGAAGTGTTGAGAGCCACGTGGTTGAGCTCAAGGAGATAAATCGATATCTCACCCAATGAATCTGGCACTTTGCTCTCAAGAGGAAAGCTTGATAATTTTTCTCTTCCTTCTTGTCTCTTTCTATTCTACTCCATCCTCCACACACAGCCGGATTTATCTTTACAAATCAATCTAATCATGCCTGGCTCATGCTTGAGACCCTAGGATGGTTGTCTACTTCCTACAAAATTAAGTAAAAACATCTTAGCCTGGCACTTAAGGCTCTTCAGAATTTGATTCTAAGGTGAGTTTTCAGCTTCATCTCCTGCCATTCTTACCCTCGGTCACACTATGCTTTCCTCCTAGAATTGCTCATGTTTCACAGCCAAATATGCTAACACACACCTCCTTGGTGTTGTATATGCTGTTCCTCCATCTGAAATTCCCACCCTTTTTTCTCTTCTGGAAATTACTAGGTTAGTATTCAAGACCTTAGAATTTAAAACAAAATTAACATGTTTAACATGTTGTCTCCTTTGAAGAACCTCCTTGGGTATTCACCCAGTTACTCCTATTTCAACAAAGTTTGTAAATATTATCATATCCTCCCTCATAGCATTTTGTGGTGACCTATTTGCTTGTCTTCTTAAAGCACTTTGGTGAGTTATAGAATTTGAGAGACAACAAACACACTTCTATTTTTCTTTGTTTGCTTTTCACAAGGATTTAGAATTTTAAATGCATGCAAGGTGGTTGCTCAGTCATGGCAGAGGCAGTATTTCTCATTGTAGCTGTTCTTATCTTGCACATCACCAAAGGATTCATAAATACTTACAGAGGAAGATGTTCAACATGTAGGAAAACTTGCATGTAAAAGTACATACAGGGAGAATAAGATGGAGTCAGGCAGCATAGGACAGCCATGACACAGCAGTTCTGCTCAATTTAGAGGTTTAGGTCCTGCCTGACTTTTACTCCCTGTCCCCCATTTGTATTGTTTTGTAAACTTAGTTCCCACCCTAAAGATGCGTATCTCCGGTAGTTTAGGTGGATTGATTTAGGAGATTAACTTTTGAACTGGAATATTGTAATAGGTCACTGAGTTATGCTGATTATTATTTGGAATAGAGGTTGGCGTGGTCTTTGCTTTGAACTTCCATGTATAAAACAGTCTTGGAGAGGCTATTCTCACTGTTCTCCAGAATCCTGGCCTTCTGACAAAGTTTGGTGGACCTACCCCTGTCCCTGCATATTGGCTGACAGTGACAGGCAGCTGGACCTTTTTTGTCCATAACACACAAATCTACAAAAATGTTCTTTGCATTTAATGCTTCAAATTAAGAAGTTGCATAAATATACTGGGCTTTCCTGGTGCTTGAACTAAGTGGAATACCACACAGGGCAAAGAAGAGAAAGGGCTGAAAGAAAGCATATGAACAGAATAGATAGTGTTAGAAAAGACCTTAGACCTGAAAGCTCTAAATTTGAAAGCCACATTTGCTACTTATTAGACTTTCAATTTCAGGGGTAAATTACTTTCTAACCTTTCAGAATATTTATCAAAATAAGTACCCTCACTGGGCAGCAAAGAACTTTGTATATGGAAGTTATCACATAAAGGTTATTTTGAAAGGAACATTTTTATGCACGGGAGTACAAAGGAGCAACATATTAATACTCATTTCTTGTGGACAAAGATTAAAATTAAAAGAAAATATCTAGACTAATTCTAATAGGTTTTCATATTTTTTCTCAAAAGCTTTGCAAAAACAACTTACTCCAGAAAAATAAATAGAGGCCATTTTTTGCCTGAATTTCTTTCTTTCTTTCTTTCTTTCTTTCTTTCTTTCTTTCTTTCTTTCTTTCTTTCTTTCTTTCTTTCTTTCTTTCTTTCTTTCTTTCTTTCTTTTTTTTTTTTTTGTGACAGAGTCTTACTGTATCACCCTTGGTAGAGTGCCGTGGCATCACAGTTCACAGCAACCTCAAACTCTTGGGCTTAAGCAATTCTCTTGCCTCAGCCTCCCAAGTAGATGGGACTACAGGTGCCCACCACAATGCATGGCTATTTTTTTGTTGCAATTGTTTAGCTGGCCCGGGCTGGGTTTGAATCTGCCACACTCATTGCACGTGGCTGGCACCATAACCACTGTGCTATGGGCGCCAAGCTATTTGCCTGAATTTTCAAGAAGGTTTGCTTTGGACCATCACAGTTTTAAAAGCTAAAAGGCTAGGGTGGAGCATGATGGCAGATGGGACAGACGTGTAACCCAACTCTCCCAAGTAATCAGGTGAGAGGAAGAGGGGTCGGGACCCTTTCCCCACGTGGATTATTGGTGTGGACAGACAGCTGAAGACACGCAGCGAATTGGCAGATTGCTGTATATGAGGTATAATTTAAAACCATGGACTCTGTTGTAGAGATTTTCCCTGCTTGGCTGTGCTGGCTGGTGGCCCCCTCCCTCACAGAGGACAGCAGCTTGCAATTCCTAGCAAAACCCAATTGAGGAAAATTTATTCCTGAGCCAAGTGTTGCACCTGAAAGGGGAGCCAGTCAGAACTACCAGGAGCTAAGCAACCTGATAGAAAATTGAAGGGAAGGGATCCCAGCCAGGAAACAGACATTTTGAATTATCTGAAATGGTGGACGTCTTCCCCCAGAACAACAGGAGTTGATTAAATAGACCAGACCATTCCTGGTGGGGAATATTGGAGTGGGCTGGCAGTTCAGGCTATGCAGCAAACTGGCGGGTGGCTGGACTCAAAAGTCCAGAATCAAAAGTGAGACTCTGAGCCACAAAAACTGAAGATAAGGTCTCCGTGTGCTGCAGCCATGGGGCCGGCAGAGGCTAAAGCCCCGGCAGCCAGTACCCTCCCCCACAGCCAATTGCAGTCACCAGTTGGTGGGAGAACATGGGAGCAGAGTGTAAAGATCTGTGAAGTATGGACTCTTGCACTGAGTTGGGAGGTCAGATGAGAGTGCTGCCTGGAATGGACCAGCTGAGGTTGCACAACAATTAGGTGATGAACTTTTGCAGAAACTCCAAAATGGTGACCCGCCAGGTAAGGTGGTTACCGTGGCAACAGTATAAACTGTGAATCAGGTATAAGCCTGGGAACCACTCACAGTGCCGCCTGGTGTCCAGAAAGTATATTGCATTATAAATATATTCCTATGAAAGTTGATCCCTACATCATACTAATAGATACATATTTCTACATATATAAAATAATAATACTTTTGTGGTTGCTGCCTTGTTTCCCCTACCTCACTATTTTCTTAGTGCTATTGTTAATTTTGTGTTCTTTTTCTTTATATGATTTTTACTTTTTTCAATTATTTTACGATTATCATTATTTTTATAGTAGTTGTTTTTTGTTGTTGTTGTTGTTGCCTGTATGTCTCTATGTTTATGATTGTTTGTCTCTGCATCTGTATGTCTCTGCATCTATGGGATTGTGTGTCTGGTAGCCTTTTTATCTGTTTATTTGCTCATTTGGTCTCAATGACTTTGGTGTTTCGACCTGCAATTCTGAGCTCCCAGCACTCCCCTCCACTCTTATTCTGAGGTCTGGAGGCCTGTCCCCCAAGAGTCCAGATTCTTGGGTGATTTCTTGAGGGGCGTGGACAGGGCCTGGACTGCAGCTGGTCAGTGCTGATTCTGCAGCATTGGAGTGAGGAGACAACGGTTGGCTGAGAGTGAATCATGCCAGAACGGCAGTGCCCAGAGGCACAGAGCAGCAGCCATTTTTGGCAACAAAAAGGCCCACCCCCGGATATCCCGAAGCCACATGCCCTTCTGTCATGGGCAACCAGAAGAGGCCAGGCATCTTCTCAGATCGCAACCACCGCCATCTGAAACACAGGCTCCGTGAGTAAAGGTTTTGCATGAGGCAGTATCAGAGTGAGTGGAGCGTGGGAACTAGAAAACGCACATGCAGAACCGAGAAATTCCCAGGGCAGGGCTGACTGAGAGGACTGCTTTACTGAGCCTAAGATGCACCCGGCCCTCAGGGGATCATCAGCCTATAGACAAAGGAAGGCAGGAGGCTAGAGCTGACAGCTAACCATGCTGCGAATACAAATCTGCAGGAGTAAAGACAGGGCCTGAGGCACAGCTTCTGGGAACTCAAATCAGCTCCTCTTCTACAGAGGAATTTAGCAGGGACAGAAACAAACTCCCACAAAGTTGTTCTGTTATGCCAATAACATCAATCAGAGGCGGGGCTGGAACTGAGTGAACACCCCCCAGCCTCCATCAAGCGCCCGAGGTTGTCAGACCTCACTGTCCCCTGCTGGACAGAGGCAGAGAGCAGCAGCCTGGCTGAGCAGATACAGACTTCCTTGTGATTCAGGTAGGTGCTAACCTCTGGACTATCTGCTCACTGGAGACAACAGGGTCACAGCCCTGCGCAGTGGGTGTGATAGAGGTGCAAGGTGGGGAAGGAGGCATCAACCTTCTCAGACTAATCTATGTGCTGGGTGGGTCCTCCAGACTTCACAAAGCACTGGAGCAAGTCATATATGAGTTGTCACCAGAACCCTGCGAGCCAGTTGCCAAAGACCTTTGAAACTGTCCCACATGAGACAGGTGCCAACTGAGACAATTGAATTAGACCTTTTGAACTGAGCCAATCACCTAAGGACTATACAAGTAGTGCCTGGGTGTGTGGCTGTAGGAAGGTTTGATTTTCCTTTTTCAATTGTCGCCTATAGGGGGATAGGATGATTTAATTGCTGGTATTTCTCCACAGCTGAGACTTCAAAGCAAAGTAACTGTTTCACTAGGGTTGGACAGAGAACAGCTGAAATCAAGACAGAACCACTTAAACCCACCACACCAAATAGGTCCCCAGTTTCTCAGGCTGTAACACTGTACGGGTCCTCGACAAAGCTTGAGGGGAAAAGTCAAATGGCATAAACTAATCATGGGGTGGAATCAGTGGCAAAACTCTGGTAACATGAATAACCAGAACAGATCAACCCCCCAAGGAATTATATGGCAGATGTAACTGAAGATCCCATTCATAAACAGCTGGCCGAAATGTCAGAAATAGAATTTAGAATTTGGACTGCAAACAAGATTAACAGAATGGAGGAAAATTTGAAATTAGAAATTCAAAGAGCAATTCAAAAGTCAGAATTAGAAATTCAAGGAGAAATTCAAAAGTTGTCTCAAGAATTTAATGAATTTAAAGACAAAACCACCAAAGATTTTGATGCACTGAATCAAGAATTTAAAGCCCTCAAAGATCTGAAAAATACAGTAGAATCCCTCCGTAATGATGTGGAGCAGGCAGAAGAAAGGATTTCTGACACTGAAGACAAAGCATTTGAACACTAGCAAACTCTCAAAGAGGAAGAGAAATGGAGGGCAAAAAAAATGGAGAGCTCTGGGATAATTCAAAGAAGGCTAATATCCGCCTCATTGGAATCCCTGAAAGTGATGAAGTGACCTTGCAAAGCACAGAGGCCCTTCTCCATGAAATTATGAAAGAGAATTTTCCAGAGATGCCAAGAGATTCTGAAATTCAGATAGCAGTTTCAGAACCCCAGCATGACTCAATCTGAATAAGACATCCCCAAGGCATATCATAATTAACTTCACTAGTGTTAATATGAAGGAGAAAATATTGAAAGCAGCCAGATGCAAGAAATCCATTACCTACAATGGGAAGAATATTAGAATGACTGCAGATCTCCCTGCTGAAACCTTTCAAGCCAGAAGAGGGTGGTCATCGACTTTTAATCTCCTAAAACAAAATAACTTTCAACCCTGGATCCTGTATCCAGCTAAACTGAGCTTCATTTATGATGGAGAAATTAAATAATTTAATGACATTCATATGTTGAAGAAATTTGCCATAACCAAACCAGCTCTTCAGGATATTCTCAGACCTATCCTCCATAATGACCAGCCCAATCCTCTCACAAAAGTAAACTCACTCAGAAACTTTTGATCAAACTCCAACTTCCACACTGGCGAAAGGATTAAAAATGTCCACTGGACTTTTGAAAACCTTGATACCCAAAATTTGACCAGACTTATCAATATTCTCCATTAATGTGAACGGCTTAAACTGTCCTCTAATGAGGCACAGTTTAGCTGACTGGATACAAAAACTCAGGCCAGATATTTGCAGCACATAGAAGTCACATTTTACCTTAAAAGATAAATATAGACTCAGGGTGAAAGGATGGTCATCCATATTTCAGGCAAGTGGTAATCAAAAAAAAGCAGCTGTTGCAATTCTATTTGCAGATACAATAGGCTTTAAACCAACAAAAATAAGGAAGGATAAGAATGTTCACTTCATATTTGTTAAGGGTAATAATCAATATGATGAGATTTCAATGATTAATATCTATGCACCCAACCAGAATGCGCCTCATTTTTAGAGAAACTCTAACAGACATGAGCAACTTGATTTCCTCCAGCTTCATAATAGTTGGAGATTTTTACATTCCTTTGGCAGTGTTGGATAGATCCTCCAATAACAAGCTGAGCAAAGAAATCTTAGACTTAAACCTAACCATTCAACATTTGGATTTAGCAGATATCTACAGAATATTTCATCCCAACAAAAGTGAATACACATACTTCTCATCAGCCCACGGAACATACTCCAAAATCAATCACATCTTAGGACACAAGTCTAACCTCAGTAAATTTAAAGGAATAGAAATTATTCCTTGCATCCTATCAGATCACCATGGAATAAAAGTTGAACTCAGTAACAACAGGAATCTGCATACTCATATAAAAACATGGAAATTAAATGACCTTATGCTGAATGATAGCTTGGTAGAGATGAGATTAGGAAGGAAATCGCCAAATTTTTGGAACAAAACGACAATGAAGACACAAATTATCAGAACCTCTGGGATACAACAAAGGCAGTCCTAAGAGGGAAATTTATAGCACTACAAGCCTTCCTCAAGAGAACGGAAAGAGAGGAAGTTAACAACTTAATGAGAAATCTCAATGAACTGGAAAAGGAAGAACATTCCAACCTAAACACAGTAGAAGAAAAGAAATAACCAAAATTAGAGCAGAATTAAATGAAATTGAAAACAAAAGAATTATACAACAGATCAATAAATCCAAAGGTTGGTTTTTTGAAAAGGTCAATAAAATAGATAAACCTTTGCCTAACCTAACCAGGAAAAAAAGAGTAAAATCTCTAATCTCATCAATAAGAAACAACAAAGACATAATAACAACAGACTCCTCAGAAATTCAAAAAATCCTTAATGAATATTATAAAAAAACTTTATTCTTAGAAATATGAAAATCTGGGAAATTGACCAATACTTGGAATCACGTCACCTTCCAAGACTTAGCCGGAATCAAGTGGAAATTTTGAACAGGCCAATATCAAGTTCGGAAATAGCATCAACCATACAAAATCTCCCTAAAAAGAAAAGCCCAGGACCAGATGGCTTCATGTAAGAAGTCCACCAATCCTTTAAAGAGGCTCTAGTGCCTATATTACTCAACCTATTCCAAAATGTAGAAAAAGAAGGAAGAATACCCAACATGTTCTATGAAGCAAAAATCACCCTGATCCCCAAACCAGGAAAAGACTCAACAAGAAAAGAAAATTATAGAACAATATCACTAATGAATATAGATGCAAAAATATTCAACAAGATCCTAACAAACAGAATCCAGCAACACATCAAACAAATTATACATCATGACCAAGTCGGTTTTATCCCAGGGTCTCAAGGCTGGTTCAATATACGTAAATCTATAAGTATAATTCAGCACATAAACAAATTAAAAAACAAAGACTATATGATTCTCTCAATCGATGCAGAAAAAGCTTTTGATAATACCCAGCATCCCTTCATGATCAGAACACTTAAGAAAATTGGTATAGAAGGAACATTTCTTTTTTTTTTTTTTTTGTAGAGACAGAGTCTCACTTTATGGCCCTCGGTAGAGTGTAGAAGGAACATTTCTTAAACTAATAGAAGCCATCTACAGCAAATCCACAGCCAATATTGTATTGAATGGAGTTAAACTGAAATCATTTCCACTCAGATCAGGAACCAGACAAGGCTGCCCATTGTCTCCATTGCTCTTTAACATTGTAATGGAAGTTTTAGCCATTGCAATTAGGAAGAAAAGGCAATCAAGGGTATCCATATAGAGTCAGAGGAGATCAAACTTTCGCTCTTCGCAGATGATATGATTGTATATCTGGAAAACACCAGGGATTCTACTACAAAACTCTTAGAAGTGATCAAGAAATACAGCAGCATCTCAGGTTACAAAATCAACATTCATAAATCGGTAGCCTTTATATATACCAACAATAGTCAAGCTGAAAAAACAGTTAAGGACTCTATTCCATTCACAGTAGTGCCAAAGAAGATGAAAATTTGGGAGTTTATCTAACAAAAGACGTGAAAGATCTCTATAAAGAGAACTATGAAACTCTAAGAAAAGAAATAGCTGAAAATGTTAACAAATGGATAAACATACCATGCTCATTGCTGGGAAGAATTAGTTGTTAAAATATCCATACTACCCAAAGCATTATACAATTTTAATGCAATCCCTATTAAAGCTCCACTGTCATACTTTAAAGATCTTCAAAAAATAATACTTCTTTTTATATGGAATCAGAAAAAAACCTCGAATAGCCAAGACATTACTCAGAAATAAAAACAAAGCAGGAGGAATCACGCTACCAGACCTCAGACTATACCATAAACCGATGGTGATCAAAACAGCATTTTACTGGCACAAAAACAGAGAAGTAGATGTCTGGAACAGAATAGAGAACCAAGAGACGAATCCAGCTACTTACCATTATCTGATTTTGACAAGCCAATTAAAAACGTTCAGTGCGGAAAAGATTCCTTATTTAACAAATGGTGCTGGGTGAACTGGCTGGCGACCTGTAGAACACTGAAACTGGACCCACACCTTTCACCATTAACTAAGATAGACTCTCACAGGATTAAAGATTTAAACTTAAGAAATGAAACTATAAAAATACTAGAAGAGAGTGCAGCGAAAGACCTTGAAAAAATCGGTCTGGGCGAGTACTTTATGGTAGGACCCCCCGGGAAATTGAAGCAGCTTCAAAAATACACTACTGGGACCTGAACAAACTAAAAAGCTTCTGCACAGCCAAGAACACAGTAAGTAAAGCAAGCAAACAGCCCTCAGAATGGGAGAAGATATTTGCAGGTTATGTCTCCAACAAAGGTTTAATAACCAGAATCCACAGAGAACTCAAACATATAAGCAAGAAAAGAACAAGTGACCCCATCGCAGGCTAGGCAAGGGACTTGAAGAGAAACTTCTCTGAAGAAGACAGGCGCGCGGACTACAGACATATGAAAAAATGCTCATCATCTTTAATCATTAGAGAAATGAAAATCAAAACTACTTTGAGATACCATCTAACTCCAGTAAGATTAGCCCATATCACAAAATACCAAGACCAGAGATGTTGGCGTGGATGTGGAGAAAAGAGAACACTTCTACACTGCTGGTGGGAATGCAAACTAATACATTCCTTTTGGAAAGATTGTGGAGAACACTTAGAGATCTAAAAATAGACCTGCCATTCAATCCTATAATTCCTCTACTAGGCATATACCCAGAAGTCCAAAAATCACATCATAACAAAGATATTTGTACCAGAATGTTTATTGCAGCCCAATTCATAATTGCTAAGTCATAGAAAAAGCCCAAGTGCCCATCAATCCACGAATGGATTAATAAATTGTGGTATATGTACACCATGGAATATTATGCAGCCTTAAAGAAAGATGGAGACTTTACCTCTTTTATGTTTACCTGGATGGAGCTAGAACATATTCTTCTTAGAAAAGTATCTCAAGAATGGAAGAAAAAGTATCAAGTGTACTCATTCCTGCTATGAAACTGATTTATGGCTTTCATATGAAAGCTATAACCCAGTTATAACCTAAGAATATGGGGAATGGTGAGAGGGAAGGGAAGGAGGGGGGAGTATGGGCGGAGGGAGGGTGATTGGTGGGATTACATCTGTTGTGCATCTTACAAGGGTAGATGTGAAACTTAGTAAATGTAGAATATAATTATCTTAACACAATAACTAAGAAAATGCCAGGAAGGCTTTGTCAATCAGTGTGATGAAAATGTGTCAAACAGTCTATAAAACCAGGGTATGGTGTCCCATGATCGCATTAATGTACACAGTTATGATTTAATAATTCAAAAAAAAAAAGATAAAAGGCTCCTCTTTCCTTAAGGGAAGTCATAAAGTGGCCCAGAGAGTATAAAATTGTAGGGGTAGTTATATCTTTTTTTGTCTGAGAACTTGACACTATTCAATTGATAAATCATCTGTATGAATAGTCAAACTGAGCTTAGAATTATTAAGAGGGAGGTGAGAAAGGGCCTAGGGCAACGGGTCTCAACCTGTGGGTCACAATCCCTTTGTAACAACGAAAATACATGGCTGCATTAGGAAGATTGAGAACCACTGGCTTAGGGTGTTTAGCTTATTGTTTGCATTTCAAAAATCAAACTGTTACTTATTTTTTGCAATGAATGCTTTTTATAGGAAATCTTACATAGGAACCTAATTTACATAACAGAAAAAACGTGAACTTCAAATACGTGAAACATGTATTTGGAACAGTTTGGAAACACGTACTGGGAACACAGTTTAGAAACTTCCAGTGCATTGAGAGAAGCACGGGTTTTGGAGTAAGAAAGATGAAGATTCTACTGCTGCTGTGATGACCCATAAATTGCGTTTACTTTACATGAGGGTCTTTTTTTTTCCTCTACGGTCCCATTTTCTTAGCTATAGAATATGAATAGGGAACTTTCATGAAATGTCACAATAATTAAATAATAATAATGAAAGCCCACCTGCTCTGAGTGCTTGCTATGTGTCGAACACTGTTTCAAGTGAATTCCCTGTATCATCTAGTTTAATCCCCATAAAAACTCCGTAAGGTAGTACTTCAGTATTTCTTGCTGCTTCTCTATCTGCTTTACCAAATCTTCCTATTCTTGCCATTCTTTAAGGAACAACCCAAGTCTGCACAGCTAGTGTTTTGCAGAGTAAGAGCTTAAACTATAGCAGTTCAAACCATTTCCAGATCCTTCACTATCACTTATTAGTCTTTATGCCTACACAAAGCCTGGCATCTGGGACATGTGCATTAAGTGAAAATTCTCTCAGCATCAATTATATGCCATATTAAAAAATGACAAGTAGGAATAATTGTTATATCATTGTTATAACTGACATACTGCCAACATGGCACACATTTAAGTAACGTAGTTCAATATCACGTCTTTATTTAAAAAAAGAAACTTTTGAATACTAATAAAATAATTTTTGATGTTGTAATTTTATTAACCTCACTGAATTATATTTTATTCACTTTTATGAATTTTTTTCCATTTAGAAAAGAGTTAATCCTTTTTTACAGAGATAGACTGAGGCAAAAAAATAGGGAAATGCACGATGCTACTATATTGTAAACTATGGGCAGTATTTGTCAGTCCTGACTGTGTTTATCCTATCATCCATTCCTGATAGGCAGGCCTATCAATTCCTGCCTTTGTTCACTGCGTGGTTCTGGTTTCTCCTACAACCCTACCTTTTCCATATCTTGCTCCTTTCCAGATCATCTTCTTACAGACATGCCTTAAACGTTAGCCTTTCACAGAGTTCAGTGTGGTCTTTCCTTCCAACTTCACTCTCTAGCACTTTCACTCAAACTGCTGTTATCAGATAACACCAATATACCCACTGGTGATGGCAACCCAGACCTCACCTCTCACATCTAAACTAAGAGCTGATGAGGCAACTCTATTTCTGGTTAAACTGGAAACCCTTTTTTTCTTCTTCTTTTCTCTTTTTCTGTTCTCTTTCTTCCCCCCTTCCCATTTCTTCCCTCCTTTTCCTCTTTTTCCATCTGTTTTCTTTTATAATTCCCATGAATCCATTTAATATTCAGTTTCTTAAATTAATTCAGACAAGTCAGAAATTAGTGATCTATAAAACACTGAGGATTTTTCTACGTTGAATTCTTCTCCTTCTTTTTGAGGTAAAAGATAGGCAACCACTCCCAAAAACCACTTCTGCAGGCTGGAAATACGACACAGCTACAAATTCCCACCCTATCTGCGGATGTATCAGAATTCTCCCGTTCTCCACTAAACCTCACTCCAGGCCTTGGGACAGCCTGACTTGTCCCTCTAAAAAAGGTTTTCTACCTTTAATCACAATTCAGACTGAGTTAAAAGAAATAGTTTCTCACTTCTTGTACTTGGACATTCAGAAACAGTCTTCAAAGTTATCTAGTTTTCTGTCCCTTCATGGACAAAATCTTTCTTGACATTTTTTTTCCCTCCAGAGCAGCGGTTCTCAACCTGTGGATGGTGACCCCTTTGTTCCATTTGTAACAATGTGGCAATGAGGAAGGTTGAGAACCAGTGCTCCAGAGCAATGGCTCTTTAAGTCACATGCCACTGTCTCCACCACCCCTACCATAACCCACTCCAGAGCCTATTCATTTTATTGCTATGACTTCAAGCTGAGTTCTGAACCAGATGAAATATTTGTTTTAATTTTTATACCCCAAACTGTTTAAAAACCTTTTTACAAAGGCTCATTGCAATCCCCACCCGAAGTTGTTCCTGGCAAGATGGATCTCACCTGATAGCTCAGGCACATTCTCCATACTTAGGAGCTTGTATCACTCATTGTTTTCATCAAAAACAGTGTTTCCTTCAAATTTGCCAAATCACAGGTTTGCAGGGCAATGCTTCAAAGCAGCTCATCTCTACCATTAATATTAGTGATGAGCAAAAATGGCAGAGATGGGTACATCTGGAAGAGACGGGCTTAGAAATCTGTCACAAAGGGTTTGGGAGTAAATTAGGGAAGGGGAGGATTATGTGTGTGAGAGTTTCCGATGCCAAGAAAATCAGACCATGATCACTATTAAGAGGAAAATGTGCAAATGATCAGCTGTGATTTGAGCTGCGTTTGTTGCAGGTGTCCTCCCTGCAAAAGGCATAATCCTAATCTAATTATATTCAAATGGCTACTTAATAATGCCAGATGGCTTTCTGGTAATTATTTCAGCCTTCTGTCTAAACTTCTGCTTTTGAAAGAATATAACCACATAAAAACACAACATGCTCCTTTCTGTGAAGTTATACAGTGATTTCGGTACTAACGTTACCACTTCGTATTCTATAGTTAATAAGAAAGTTGAGCCCTGGCCGCAACGCCACATTTTCGCTTGTTCCTAATGAACACTGACATTCGTGCTCAATTAACAATGACACATGTAATCATATGAGCCTTTACTCTGATTCCAACCCAGTACGCTAGACCAGAAGGAGGCCTCCCTGTGTGATCAGATCAAAGCCCCTAAGCAGTGGGCCTTTTCAGAGCAGGGTAGAGACAAATTAATCACACGTATCTAATTTTAAGAAGCATGGTTGAAGAACCACTGGCAGAGACAGGAGAAAGCCAGCCCCGAAGCAGGTTCATGTCATAAAAAAAGATGAGGCATCGTGCCTGACAATATCTGTTTGCAGTTTTCTGATTCAGATTCTTTCTCATGGATAGTAAATTAGCTTTTTCTTTTTTAATGAGAGATACGAAAAGTGCTCTTTGGTAATGATACACAGTAGGTTAACTACACTGACATCAATATGTCTTTCTTTGAATCTTTATGCATTTTGTGGTTTATTTTCTTTCCAGCTTCTTTGGGGAGCTCTTTGGAGACAACTTTAGCTAATGATTAATAAGGGGGGACCCTCCTGTGGGAATCATTTGGAATCACTATACTCTTCAAATAAATCAACATTTCAGAATTCTAATCAGCAAAATTTGGATTCTAAATGATAGATACGCATAGTGGCCCACTGCATCTGGATTCATTAACACACAAATGTAACGAATTCTACCTTCAGAAGTCAATATGAAGAAACATAGGTATATACATTCATGTAGAACAAGATTCATGAGACTGGTAACTTTGAGGGAAGCCTGATGCTGAGATAATAAAACTATATCTTTCAATCCCTATCTCCATTGGAACTCACCTGCCTTTTTTCCTTAAATTTACTCGTAATTTATTCTTCCATTGATCTGTGCCATAGCTGGCTACAGGAGTGTCCAATCTGTTTTGTGTCTTTTTTTCTGCCATACATTGGAAGAATAAAAGTTGTTTGGACCACATATTAAACACAAAAACATTAATAAAAACTAATTAGTTAAAAAAAAAGGAAAAAATTCCTCACACAATTAGCACCAGCCCTGTACCACATGTTGGACATCCCTGTTTCTAGGCTCTTTTGACAATGCCACACGACTTCTATTTGAATCATGACGATGGGTATCTGCCTGAAATATCCTACCGCACATGCTACAGTCATCCAAGGAGCTCCACTGGTGCGCTGATGCTTAGTAAAGGAAAGTTAGCAACCCATAGAGAAGGCCAGAAGCAGAACAAACTACGCAGACCACAAGGCCATGACCAGTTGTAAAAGACCCGAAGGTTACCAATTATGGTAATTGGTGGACCACCCTATGGTGCATTTTACAAGGGTACATGTCAAACCTACTAAGTGCAGAGTATAAATGTCTTAACACAATAATTAAGAAAGTGTGGTGAAGGCTATGTTAACCAGTTTGATGTATTCAAATGTATATAAAACCAGCACATTATACTGCAAAAATGCATTAATGTACACAGCTATGATTTAATAACAATAAATAAATAAATAAACCCAAAGGTTTAACAAATGGTATAACGAAATCAAGGACAGGGTATCTAAATTGAATAATTCAGCCCCATTGGGATTGGATTTCAGACTTTTCTGTCTCATTTTTGTTAAAAACCACATCTTTTTTCTTTGTGGATTGCTATGGAATACAAATGGAAAACATTAAAACTTTTTC
Organism: Nycticebus coucang; assembly: GCF_027406575.1. Taxonomy (NCBI): domain Eukaryota; kingdom Metazoa; phylum Chordata; class Mammalia; order Primates; family Lorisidae; genus Nycticebus; species Nycticebus coucang. The sequence continues at coordinate 161,171,443 of NC_069781.1, forward strand.
CCCAACATTATTAAATGGAATTTTAAAAGCAAATTACTTTACAGTTCTTTTGGGGATGACTAAGGTGAATCAGTACGATGCTTGTCAAATCTGATTACACACCAGAAACACTGATTTTATTGCATTTGTTCATTTTGTTTGTTTTAATGGATGTTCAGGCCCCACCCACAGATATTGTTTTAATTGATGGATAAAATATCCATATCTAGGTTTGATCATCAGTATCAAAATCCGCAAATACTGCTCTTTTGTAGCCAGTGGCGAACCCCCTCAAGCAAAAGGCTCATTCACTGTGTTCCACATAAGGGCTCAAATAAACGAGCCCAGTGGTCAGCCGAAGGGGAACAAGTTCTCCATGCTGAAATAAGGTCCATGCCAGAATGAATATCCATTCATTTACGAACTTATAGCAAATATGAATCAAATATAAACTGTGTGCCATGGACTGTTTAAGTAACTTCAAGTATAGCAGTGGACAGATTAGACAATTCTTGTGTCTTTGGAGAACCTGCTATCTGCTAGGAAAGAAATAAACTAGTCAACAAACTAATAAATCAATCAATCCACCAAATGATCTTCAAAAAAATGGCAAGTGCTAAATAAGCTAATTTAGCTAAGCAAGTGCTAAACTAAATACTATGTGGTGGTGAGCACAGAAAATAGCCAATGTGGGGCTGCTCCAGGGAACAAAGCCTGGGAAGGAATCTTGGTGGAAGTGACATTTGAGCCACAACTTAAATGATGAGCAGAAGTCTATTTGTGCAAAGGTCTGCAAGAAATCTTCCAGGCTGGAGTCCACAACTGCAGGTGACCTGACATGGATCTGGCTTAGCATGTGAGAGGAACATTTCTGTGATCAGTGAGGCTTTGGTGGAGCAGCCAAGGGGAAATTAGTAATATGGGACAAAGAGAAACTGAGAGCCTCCATCGAGCAAAGGCTTTCCAGTTACGAAGAAGAGCTTGAATTTTGTTCTGATTTGAAATGGGGAATGGGTTGGCGCTGATTAAGTACAGAAGGTCATCAGAGCAACTTTAAATAGAGGTAGGAAAAGGAGACTATAAAGGTTGGATTCATTCTTAATAATGAAGAAAGGAATGGTTGTAACCCTGAGAATTTTTGCCTGAGCTTCAGATTTCTTTATTCCCAGCAACATCAGAATATCTGCCCTGTCTGTTCCCTATAACGCTTCCATGATAGGCAAGAGCCTACCAGGGAACTCTAAAACTTGGAGCCCAAGAAAACAACCCATCCTCTAAGTCCCTGATATTAATTTCAGAAAAAATAAAAATAAAAATGGTTGTTTCTATTCCCACCACACATTTTGTAATATTTTCCTTCTATACAGGAAAGTGCCCACATGTAACAATTTGAAATGCACACAAACTTTATGGCCACCCTGTATTTTAAGGGGATTAAAATTAGATATTTTTCCATCCTAGGATATTATTAGGGAGTAACATTGTGAGCCCATTTAATAGTGACAGTCCCGAGACATAAGTTTTTCTCTTCTCCACTTAATAGAAGGTTTGGCAGCTACTCTACTGAGTAGATGCAATATTTGAATCCAAATCCAGATTCCTTTTATTTTTAAATCAATGATATTAACTAATTCATCACACTTTCATTTGCCAGTTCCTATTTGATGACACGGAGGTGCCTTCTGGAAAGAGTAGTCAGATCAGTCCATTCTACTTCCCTCCTTACCCAGTTGGCAGGAATCATCTTAGCTCACAGGATCAAAGGGCAATTTATGACACACATAAAAGGGAGAGTGAAGCCTACCACCCTCCATTCTCTAAGCAAAGAAACTGAGGCATAGGGCTTGCTAAAGGCAGAGTCCAGTCTCAATACCTAATCTCCTTACCGTAATCCAGTCTCTTTTCGATACACAAGGCTGCCCTGGACTATCCTGGTAATGATGTGTCTTTCAACTCTGACTTACCCTAAGCCAAAGATGGTTAGAACCCTGGTGAAGATCTTGAAATCTATTTGTTTCCCAATGTGCCGCACCCACGGCACCACAGCCGTAGTGAGGCGGCGCTGTCCGCGTTTTAGAACGCTGGTAAGGAGGCTTGTGCTCCACGGAGCTTTGCCCCCAGCGACCCCTGCACAAACGGCATCAGAAACGGTGCTCTATGTGCCAAGTCACCCGCAGGAGCTTGAACGACCGTGGCAGCCTTTAAAATTTATTACTTTGTTTTTCTTTAGCATAGGTCTGTGTGCTCTGACACTAATCACAATGTACTTTCTCAAAGCTGAACCCACCGCACTACAGGATAAGATAAGGCACAAGCCTGCTAGACTCAGGGCCGCCTATAAGTCAGACACTAAAACGTTTAAGTAATAAATACCATCACAGTAAATACCAATGATTTAGGAGTAAAACAATTTCACAACCATGAGTGGTACTGTTTATTTTAGGTATGCTTTTAACTGCTATCAATTACGAACAGAGACAAAGTAATTACATTGTTAAAAATATCTAAAACAATCAGAGCTTACCTAAACACAAAACTGCAACCGTAAGGAAAAAATTTGTAACTTTCCCAGTAATTCAGAATGACCCTTGTGTAACCCATGACGCCCCTGCCTGTGAGCAGAAGTGTATAAGTACTTACTGAGTTTCACAATGAATTTGCAGCTGCATACTTCACCCGTGGTGTGCCAGACTGTCATTCCTGCGCCGACCTCTCAACTTTCCTCGTTCCTTCTCCCTGCTTTCCCTCGGACTGGAGCCCACCGACAGGGCGGTCCGCGGCACCAATGTCAGGTTACAATTATTGTCATCCCTAAGGCCACATCTGCTGAGCAGGTTAGCATTCTCCTTAATCTGTACAATGCAAGATTCTGAGATATACTGGAATTCTAGAATATTTGTGTTTAATTATTTCAGTATGGAGAGAAGTGTGATATCCAGTATTTCCTCAATCTACAATGTCTACACCTACTTTCTCCAAGCCATGCCTTCCTCATGCTATTATCCTCACTTGGAAGGTCCTTCTCATTTCTTTTTGAGAGAGGATTGCCAAGCAAGCATATTATTCAGCTCCATGTCTTTATTTGATGTCCTATTTTGCATGTTCGTGGACAAAGGCAATTAATACTTGTAACGTGGATTGAAAAGTGAAGGAGAATGAAACATGATTATTCATTTATCCAACTACCTGTTTAGAACCTTTCATATGTCAAGAACAGGGTTATAAAGTGACACTAATAGTCACTAAAATATGACCCCTGGCCTCAAGAAGTTAAAATTCAGTGGAAAGCTTACTAGACTAACAGACAATTACAAAGAATGTAATAAGTTCTCTAGAAACCTCTAAGGACATGTTTGCAGTTAGTTGAAGCCTATACATATTTAAATCTATGTGTCATTTCAGAGGCAATTTACCTTGAATTTCTTTCCAGACTTAGATGATGTCCTGTGGTGTGACATTAATATATATATGAAATATATATCACTTAATTATATAATGTATCAAGTAAAAAATTTATATCCTTGTTTCCTTTAAGTATTATTGTTTAATATGTCAAATATTCATGCACTATGTCTTGAATGACGCCTTTGAGGATTTGTGGATATCCTCAAGAGTAACTTCCAGAGTAAATATTATTATAAATATTCAATTGTTTTAATGTTTTTATCTGAAAGTACACACATAGTTTATCATACTGCACATAAAATTGCATTTTTTAACAAATGTTTAAAAATCTTTCAATAATGATCACAAACACTGATAGCTCACAAACTTGATTTCCATCGTGGAGTAACTTCAATCTAGCATTAATAACTACGAATTTTATTTTCACTGTTTAAAAAGTGCATCGACAATACATGATAAATCCATTAGTCAAACTCCATTATCCTAGGATTATATCTACATTATATCTCATCCCTAGATCACTAGTATAGCTTAAAATGTAATCTCCAATCCCATGCCCAAACTGGCAATTGCAATTTGCCAGCCAAACTACAATATGAATATAGAATGTACAATAAGTTTTTTGGAAAGTGAAAAAGCAATGTAGTAACAGAAAAAGTACATTATCTTATTTCTACTTATTCCAAAAAATCTTAAAAACACTTGACCTTTAACTATCTTCTTTGTTGCCATGCAAGCTTTCCCAATTTGTATTTTATTTGCCACACTTGTTTGCCATGAGTGTTTGAAGTAATTGCTCTCATAGGACGGTGAAGATAGCCCTCCTTATTCTTTTAGTAAAAAACTATGCTCAAGGCCCATTAGTTCACAATATATTTTCCCTCTTTTGTCTCTTGAGTCATGAAATTTACCCCTCCCTCTGAATGGATGAGGCCTTTTGGGTAATATCAAGGAGAAGAGAGATACATTGAGAATTCAAACTTCCTCTTTTAATAGTGACTGTAGCCCCATACTAATTCATCAAAAGGATGACCTGTGGTGACCTTATTCAGTGATACTAACATGAAGGCAGCCACAGTAAGAATATTCATAAGCCACCTTGCACAAAAGGGTTATTCCAAAAGAAAAATAACATAGGTATTCTATGCCCCAAAAGTTCTCAAGCTCATGGACTACCTACATCATTTTTTAATTAAAACCTTGATAGATTATGTCTCCTTCTAGATTAATGGAGTATCTGTGAGGCTTCTCTGTGCCACTCACCACACTGCTGATTCATTGATTCCTTGTGGACTATTTTCTCACTTATCCCAGCACACATGCATAGTCCCTTCAGCCTTGACCATGTTCTCAGTTGTCATCATGGGAATAACAGATCATCATGATCTCATTCAGCAATGGGGGCTGATGTGGAGGCAGGGGGTAAACAAGTACTCTTCACTTCTCTGAAGGTTATTTGCCTGTCAGATTATCTTTAGGATAATCTTGCACACAAGTACCATTGCTATGTTAAAGACGTACAAAAACATCATGATCTGATTTACATCATCTAACATTAACTGACTGAAAACAAACAAAACAAAATGTTTCACAACTTCCTCAGAACCTCACTGATACCCATATGTCTGCTGTCATCCAGCCATCTCTTGCAACCCCATTTTTCTTATCCCTTCCTTTAACATAAAAGGCAGGCTAAAGTTCATGCTAATTTAACACAGCTCTTTAGGACAGTAGACTGCCACCTTCTCAGTTTGCTGTCTTTCCAAACGAAAGCTGCTCTCCTTGCCCAACATTTCATTTTTCAACTCACTGGATGACATGGGACAAGTGGTCCCAACTTGGATTTGGTTACAGTTCCCTTTCTGGTCACCAGCAGTGATTCCTGGCTGCACTGTGCTGTACACACATATTAAACAGCTTGTTGTATAGGAAATCTGTACATCTCTGTTGCTCCCTGTAACTAAGATGACTTTCCTTGTTCTCATTTTGTGTGATCCTATCTCTTTCATTACCCATCAGCTTAGATACTGCGTCTGCCCCATCACGCTCTGTGACCTCTGTAGGTGTTTGCTGTCCCTACTCAGAGCACCCAGAGTCCTGAGTACTACTCCATTGGAGCCTTTATTAACTCAGCATAATTATCTTTCTTCCTCACTGGACTGTGCACATTTTGGAATAAGACTTGCACCTTATTCATCTTCATATCTATAGTGTCCAATTCTATATGCTGAGTGAGCAGGCAAATACAAGATCAACATCTATGATTTGCCTGAATAGATAGATGTAGGTGTAGCAAAGCTCATCAATTCTTGCTAACAAAAATTCCCGGAATTAACTTAGAAGCTGCTTAGTTCTATTTCAGGAATGTCTGAAAAGAGTTCTTAATTTTTAATACAAAGGACCTTGAAAAAAGGGAAAGACTCACAAAAACAGAAACACTAGGCTCAGTAGCAAGATAAGACATCAGAAACCTGGCCATAAAGAACGGAACAAAACCTATTAAAAATAAGTGAATAGATAACAACAGAAAAGGAATAACAAGAAAATACAAAGAGGTAGTATGCCTTATACAGTGCATAGAGTACATAGTATTCAGAATTAAATTGTGTAAAGAAAAAAAATAGTGTAGGGAAAAATAACCAACCATATCCTTATAGGTTCTCAGACAATGAACTTACTACTACACTATTCCATAGTGTATTAATGGTCATAATTATAACTGAATATATAAATGAAATACCTTTCCTGATAGAATTTATTATTTATCAGTAAAAGCAAAATTCCTGGAAAATAGGCATCCTGGTTCTATACTTATTAAAGATGAAATGAAGAGAACTTAGTGATGCATGAAAGGCCAACAGACTAAGCTGGGACTTAGATTCTGTCTTCTGATTCCCAGCCCATGTTCTTTCTCCTGATCTTGTGAAATTAAAAAAAAAAAAAAAAAAAAATAGGGAAGGCAGGCAGGAAGGAAGGGAAATACTGATATAAATTTTAGATATTTTTTACAAGAAATAACAAAGTGTATTATTTTAGTGCTAATGAACAAATTAAGAACTATGTAGAAAAAAATAGTCATTCTTAAATGTAGTTAATTTATTGGCTTATAATTTCTTATAAAAGACATCTTTAGACAGGCAGATTCAGCATTTAATATTGACCTCAACTGACATTTCCTGTTTAAATTGTTAAAAATATCTAATTATGAAGGAATAGGTTGGTGGACTTTGATTCATTCCTATTTAGTCTCTGCCCTCAACCACAGGAGGGCTGGGTAGGCACCCACTTGCCCTGCCCAGTGGCCTCCTTCTATCAGCGTGTTGGCCTTCTGAAATGTAAGGACAGTGTAAGACACAGTACTGGCTTGAGGGATGTGCCATATTGCCATTTTTTATGATAAAATAAGGAAGTAAGACTAGATTACTCCATAAAGGGGGACAGGAAGAGCCACTTTACAAGACTATGAGTTTAGTACTTAGAAAAAACATCTAATTAGACACACTTGTGCAGCGCATCTGTTCTAGATCACAGCCATGAATGGATAGAAAATCACTATCCATTAGAGAAATGTTCTGAAAGTTAATTGCAATGTATATGTCATATAATTTAGAGCTTCAAGTACACTTTTCATTAAAACGTCACCAAAGGGTTAAAGAAGAAATGGTAGAAAACAATATTTCCGACCACTTCAACTTCATTTTTGGCATTGCCTTTTGAACCTGGCACATTTTATTTCTTTCCTATATTGAGTGACTTTTCAAGTGGTCCTGCCGTGAGCCAATAGAATTACTAAGAGGTTTCTGATTTCATAGCTATTTTTTATTATATTTGGAAGCTGATCTTAAGTAGAACTAAAACTCCAGGGCCACTATTTTAGAGCAGTAAAGATTGACATCTAAATTATGATCTAAGGAAAGTACCAGGCCATAGCTTTCATTGAATGTAGAAAGGAGTATAAAATGGATTTGTCTCTGAAAATGGTATTTGACATTTTGGGGAAATTTTCAAGCATATTAAATTCTAAATCTTAGCAATGAAATTGTAATAGACATTTGGTTTACATTCATTACTTTTAGTTAATCTCAGGTAAAGATTTTTTTTTTTAATCTATCATTAAATGGCTCTCTCTTGTCCTGGGGAAAAATACTTGTGTATATATGATTTAAAAAGCAAAGGTAGATATTACAGGGATTAGCAATGGTCAGTGGTAAGACATAATACAAAAATAATTTTATACAAAGGAAAAAAAGAATCTGGCAGTTTTTTTTTTATTCAGCTTCAGAACCAGGAAATTTATATTTCATTCAAATCTTATTAAAATAGTATTAGTTAAATATTCTATTTCCCAATTTCCATATGAATGAAGCCCATTAAAGTTACTAAACATGCCTAAGGTCATTTAGTTAGGAAGCAAAAATCTCTGTGCCTAGTATGAGTTGGTTCCCACCATTTCTCCTTATAGGATTTTTAAAATTTGTCTTTCAAAATGGAATTGAAATAGTACCTCTAAAACAGTTATTCCTATCATCACCATTCATTATGGTATAGATGTCTAACTTCTGTTTCCATAAAACCTTGCTTGTTCATCTTAACATTTATAAAACAGAATAAAAGAAGTCAGGTCATTTCTCCATTTAACTCAGTAGACACTAACCTTACCAATGGTTAAGTTGGAAAACATACCTTACAAGATCTGATAAACCAAGGCACCTATTTTAATAAATGGTACATATTAGGCAATTAAGGTATTATTGTTGCATAAAGGGGCATACCTGGAAATCAGACATAGGCCTACATAACTCCTACAGCCAATATTTCAGGAGGGTGAGCCAATATTGTACTACAAAGCAATTACTTCAAAACAGAAGTAATACATGGATGATGAGTTGGGCAGTGTCACATGGAGGATTTCTTTAGCTGTGATTAGAATAGGTTCTATGTATCTAACTAGGTACCAAAACATCTATCTATTCTAAGGCAATACTCATATTTAATCTAAAAGATGAAGATAGCAGAGAATCATTCCTAACACCTAAGGTATGACACACAAGTTTCATTGGTCATTACAGGAAGGGGAGGGGAAAACAAGAGAGAAAAAATGACTCCCAGCTGACTGAAACAGGGACACCTTCCCACTATCATACCTAAAACCTGATCTTGTAACTTGCACCTCCAATTTGACTCTTATTTTTGAAGATATATAGAGTGATAGAATGTTGCCTTGAAATCTGCATATACCAAAATTTATTCAAAACCCATGATGTAAATATTGTTGAGCCATTGTTCTACTCTGGGACTTAATCTACTGATATTATTATTAATACTGTTTATGCTGTGGAAATGAAGTCACATCATTTCAAGGACAAATGTCAAATGGCAAGGTATAAATACAAACACATTTGGGAGGAGTCCAGTGTGTTTACAACTTGGGTGTAAAATAAGGCTATGAGAATTTCCTCAAGCTTATTCTCTTTAGGTATCAACTCTGGGTACCTGAAAAGGCTGGGGTGAGAGTTAACTGATACACACATTACAGGGGCACCTGGAAAATATTCAAATTGATGGGTACTGGTTCTAAGGCAGATGTTACTGCACATTGTCATAGTAACTGGTTTCTTGAAGCGCTTATATTACCTTGTACTTCTTTCACACACACACACACACACACACACACACACTCACACACGTGTATGTGTATATGCCTAAGATTGGAGAATTAGAGTTGGGAAGCCAAGAATAGAAACAAGTAATGACCTCTCAGGCCATACATTCCACTAATAAATAGTATTCACCCTGTCTTGCCTTGTGGTAACTCATCAGGCCAAAGATACTCTATGCCACATACTTTATCTCATTACTCTGCAGACAGTTCTGTGAACTTGATTATGATTATCTTCATTTTATGAAGAGTATTATAACCAAGGTAGGTTTAAGTATATTTCCCAAGTTGACACAACTAACATGATACAAAGTCAGGACTGAACCCTGGTCTCTTCAAAGCTGAAGTTCATGATACCAGCCCTGCTGCTGCACTTCATGGCTTCCTTTTGCTTTCCAACTTTGACATAACTATCTTATGAAATAAAGGACTCTGCAAGGCACAGAATTGTCTTGATTAATGTGTCATATTAACAAGCATCAGAACAGTATAAAAATACAGAAAGGCACTATAAATACATATTGTTGGGGATGGTGATAGCAGTGGCTGTGCTATTGCCAAATTTCAACTAGTTTACTTAGAAAGTCTAAACAGTCTGTTTCTATTTTGGTGATAATAGAAAAAAAATATATAAGTTTCTATATTTATTAATTTACTATTTAAATAGGATTGGAGAAATAATGTCCGATTCTTCCTCAACTCAGGTGTCATAGGACACATACATGTACACATGCATGCACACACACACCACACCGTTCAACTTTTATATTTAGGGTGACTTTTGGTTGTGTGTTTTGTTAAGTCTTAATAGTAGCCAATGATAATATCACCCTGGTGTTTTTGTCCAATGTTCCACGTTAGTACAAACAACTAAAATTGTACCTATTAACATGGCATTTATATAAAGCTAAGTCATTTCTGATAATTCTAATTTTTTACTAATTTTAGAGGTATCTTTTATTTTTGTTATCTGTCATAGTAGCCTAGTGTGACCATTCACCTTTGCCTAGAGTATAAAAGGTTTTTGTTGTTCTCTCTGCATGATAATTAATACCAATCAAACTAAAACATTTCACTCTCAAAAAATGAGTTCTAGTGTGGTCATCCTAAGTCCACTGTACTGACTATTAATAAAATTAACCACACAGTATTGACCTTAATTAAAGTTGAGAAATAATACAGAGGCAAGAGTGATTTCAGAACCAAGTCAAGATATATTTTCATAGATATTTTTCTGATTCAACAGGAAAAAATAATATCCTTCAGATTATCCATGATTTTTTTCTTTATGAGGAGCCCAGTTAGTAGTACCTCCTTATGCATGTATTATGTTCATTGTAAAACACATTACTAGACATCATCATTCTAATGTATAATAGAAATTAGAGCTCTGTCCCCAAGCCTGCCATTTGACAAGGCGTCTTGTTCTGCATTCAGAAATATTTAGAATATGAAATTAAACAAAAGCAGCATGTGGATAGCAAATGACTACATGTAAAAATCTCTTTGGCACCTTTTTTGCAATTAAAATATTTCTAAATATATCTAGCATACTTCTGCATCAAATTAAAAAAACAATGTAACTGGTAGAATTTTATTTTTCTATAAATAGGTTTTCATTTAGTTTTTCACCCTCTGAGAGTCTACAATTACAATTATTTTATATTGTACAGTTTATAAAATATGGCCTTTAATTAAACGTATTAGAGCTTTGACAAAACAGAGCTCAAAAACAAAACATCCATTTTTGTAACCTGTTTGTTTTTGTGGTTTTCTTTTTAGCTCTTTCTCTTAAAATATAATAATCTAACCTTCCACAGACTTTTTTGGATCAGTATGAAACTTGCATTATTAACTAAGAGTTAATCTCTGTGTTGATTAAAATGCCCTTTTATTCTTGAAACCACAGCAAAATGAACTGAACGCATAGATGTGGAAATAGGTCTATAAATTCTAAAATCTCTGCCACAATCTATTCGTTAAAGAGTTTATTATTTTGTAATGAAAAGACGTTATTACTAATGGGTCAAACATTCTTTCATTCTCAGTAATTTTCTCTTTTTTATAATGGCAAATACAACGTTGTTATCTTTGGACAGGATGATAGCTTCAGGCAAGAGACACAACACCAGGGACAAGCCCTTTAATTTGCAAAACCAAGAAGAAAACACACAGGAGGAAATCAGACAACGCAAGTCTGGAAAAAGAAGGATGCATTTCACAATCAAAAGTTGGACAAGGAAATCCTGCTAAATTTCAAGCAGACTTCATAACGTTGTTCTTTTCATAGCAAAAATGGGAAATAGAAACACTGGGCTGACACCTCTTTAGTGAGGTGTTGAAGACAAACATTCAGCCTAGGATGATGATAGCCAGAGCAGACATATAAGGGAGAGGCCTACAGAGATCTGCCTACACCCCTGGTGTAAGAAAATAACTTTTTCTTCAAGGGAAGGGATTTCGCAAAGGGAAGACTGCAGCATATTGCATTCTTCTGTCCATAAATAAGTATTTCTGAGCATCTACTAACTGGTACATGCAAGCGGAAGAGAGAGAGATACAGAGACAAAAAACAAACAAACAAAAAAAACAATGTTCTAATCCAAAGCTGAACATCTATTCCAATTGTGAGAGTAGATTATTTGGGAATCAACAAAATACCAAGTGTCTGTGATATTAATAATGAATCATGAACACTTGAAAGCATGTACAGTGGAACCCCTGTAACTGATCCCCCAAGGGACTGTAACGAGTGGTCAACATACAAAGGCGGTCAATGTAGGGAACTAGGCCTGCTGTACTGATACGTATGTGTGGTGCATGTCTGGTCTATGAAAATTAGGTCAAATTAAGGAGGTGGTCAACACAGGGAGGTCGGCAACTACGGAGGTTCTCGCTGTGTATCATCATAATGGCATCTCTGCTGTCTCAGTGCCAAGCAAAAGCTTGGCAGTTAGTACTCTCATTCACATCATGAACGAAATATTGAAATGCATGAGAAAGAAAAACTTGGAGTGCTCTGGGTGCATTTAGGAAGACCAAGGTAACATCATTCAAAAATGGTGAGTTCTTTAGCTTACTCTTTAAAAAGCACACATAAGCAGTCTAGTACAATTTACATCATCAAAATGTGGAAACAGCCTAAATGCCCACCAACCCAGGAATGGATTAACAAGCTGTGGTATATGTATACCATGGAATACTATTCAGCTATTAAAAAAAATGGTGACTTTACATCCTTTGTATTAACCTGGATGGAAGCGGAAGACATTATTCTTAGTAAAGCATCTCAAGAATGGAGAAGCATGAATCCTACATACTCAATTTTGATATGAGGACAATTAATGACAATTAAGGTTATGGGGGGGAGGAAAAGCAGAAAGAGGGACGGAGGGAGGGGGCTGGGGCCTTGGTGTGTGTCACACTTTATGGGGGCAAGACATGATTGCAAGAGGGACTTTACCTAGCAATTGCAATCAGTGTAACCTGGCTTATTGTACCCTCAATGAATCCCCAACAATAAAAAAAAAAGCACACATAAGCTAGGTGTGAAAGGAAGGGTGATCTGGCTTCAGAATAGACAGTGCATCCTGTGTAGTTATGTGAAATTTGTTCTATGCCTAAATGTCCACAACACACAACTAAAGGAAAATGACAAATGAGGCTGAGGAAGAGGAGGATGGCTGTGTTAGTGGTGATGATATTAACAACATTTTCCACATTTACAACTCTTGCTGCTTTCAGTGACTGAGTTTAATTCTTTGTAAAGTTTGGTGCTATTCATTAATCTTCATAGAAACCCAATAAAGTAAATACAATTCCCAGGACAAATTGTCAGTATTTTTAAAAGCCTAAAGGAGAATCTCAATAAAGTTACATGGATTAAATAGAATAGCATCTTCTTTATTTTGGAGAAGAAATGATATCTACACCTCAGTGTAGAAACCTTGGTTGTTTATCTCACCATAATTAAATGTTCTGAATGATATATGTGCATGCTTTTGAAAAATAAGATGGGAGAAAAATAGACATTGATTTAAAATGTAGTTCATTTTCTACAAAGATAAAACACGGGTTAATAAAAAAAAAAACACAAAACACTTCGGTACATATTTTGAATCTTCCCAACATAAAGAAATAATAAATATTTGAAGTGATAGATAGGCTCATTATCCTAAAGATAGGCTCATTATCCTAATTTGGTCATTACATGGTATACATGGACCAAAATATCACACCATACTCTGTAAATATGTACAGTTATTATCTGTCAAATAAAAATAATAATAAAAGGAAGAAAAAAATATTTAGTGGTGAAACATTTGCAAAAGTATATATAAATTCTATGCATAAAACCTTATAATTTACTAATAATCAATTTCCAAACTGGAAGTGACTTGCTTAAAAGTCCTTATCAGTGAACATGTTGCTAGACAATAAGTTTACTATCATCTGAGTGTTCTATCCTATAAATTACATCACCATTATATAGTCTTTTTATTCCTCTTAGTTCTTAAATCAATTGGTGTGTGTAGGCCATTGTTTATGAGCCAGCTAGAGAAGTTAATTAATTTTTAGTTTATATCTGAAACAAGAAGGCCTTCTCCATTTGTGTTATATTTTGTTACAAATCAGCAAAGTAACAGAGCCCCTGACAAGTATTCAATATCTTTGCTTTGAAATTCAGTCTCCTCTCTTGCATATATTGATTCTTTCTTATGGCAGCCTAGTTCTGACCACATGGAAGATTTACCCAGCCTGCCTTTGACTCCTTGCTTCTTTGGAATACAATGCGAACTAATGTGATTTTTGTTTAATTTTAATTAATATTTAAATTTGAGAATGCTTTACAGAAAAATTGATCCATTAGTACAGAGAGTTCTCATGCACTCCCTCTCACAGTAATAACATATTTTATTAGTGTGGCACATTTGTTCAAACTGATGGGCAATCTCGATAAATTATTACTGACTGGAGTTTACTTTTAGTGTTGTACAGTCTGAGTTTTATCAAAAGAATAATGACATATATCCACCCTTACAGTATCATACAGAACAGTTTCTTCACCTCCCTAAAAATCTCCTTTCCTCACCTATTTTTCTCTCCTTCCCTTCCACCAGTCCCATGAAAACCACTGATCTCTTTTGTGTCTATATATTATTAGGTTTGTCTTTTCCACAAGGTCATATAAGAGGAATTTTACACCACATAACCTTTTTTAGGCTATTTTTTTTTTTTTTTACTTAACAATATGCATTCACGGATCCTTCGTGTTTTCATGTTTTTTTCATGGCTTGATAGCTCATTTCTTTTTATTGCTGAACAATATTTCATTGTATCAATGCACCTACTTCATTTACCTATTCACTTATGAATTATATCTTGGTTGCTTCCAGTTTCTAACAATTATGAATAAAATAACTATAAATACTTGGGTTCAGATTCTTGTATGAACATAGGTTTTCTACTAGTTTGAGTAAAAAAAATCACTGTAATGATCATTTGGGTAAATAATCATAATAGACGCTCACTGTATCTTGTGATGTTATGTTTAGCTCTCTAAGAAACTTTCAAACTGTCTTTCAAAGTGGCTATAGCGTTTTGCATTACCTTCAGTGACTAACAAGAATTCCAAATGTTCTGTACCTTTGCTCATGTAGGGACCAGGAGGAACCTTCATCTGAAGGTTCACTGAAAACCAACTGACAATTGGAAGATTAACAGAACAAAAGGCATACACATTTACTTATGTGTACAGGAGAAGAATCACAGTTTGACTACCCCACCACACAACAGGGACAAGTGGTTATATACTATTCTTCCAAGGGTAAAGGGAGATGGGAAAGTGTGGATGAATTTAGTGGAGCAAGAAATGAATTTTAGATGAAAGTATTGGGCCTGAGTAACGTATAATGGCTTTGGACAAAGTTTCTTGTGTACATAGAGCAGACAATGACTTTTAGAAAAGTCTGTCCAGGTGAGTTGACAGACGTTAGTCTTCTTCCTGCAATATGAGTTCAGTTAATGAAAAATCAGGGAAGGGACCCAGAAGCAATTTCTTTAGGAGGTCCAGACTTTCAGCAGATGCTTTAGTTCATTTATGTTGCTATAAAAAATACCTGAGGCTGGGAAATTTATGAAGAAAAGTGTATTTGGCTTATGGTTCTGCAAGCTGTATAAGATGCATGGTGCCTGTTTCTGCTTTTGATGAGGGCCTTGTGCTATTTTTGCACTCATGGAGGAAGGTAAAGGGCAGCCTGTCTGTGAAGATCACATTGTGAGAAGGGAAGTGAAAGATAGGGGAGGGAGGTGCGGGCTCTTTTGAACAACCAGCTCTTGTGGAAACTAACAGAGGGAGAACTCATTTCTGAGAAGACTGTCCCATGCCATTCATGGTGGATCCACCTCCAACATTGGGCCCATTAAAGCCCACCTCCAACTTTCAGGATCAAATTTCAACATGGTATTTGGAGAACTCAAATAGCCAAACAATAGCAGCAGATAAAGGAACTTCACAGAACAGCTCCATCCTATGCTTTGGGAGAGACCGAGGATTGAGAAACAGGAATGGGCTAAGAGGCCAGAGAACATTGAAGTTTCTTCAGTTCAGCATGTTAAAGCAGCATATTTGGGGATATTTGGATTCTTAGCCCCAATATTAGCATTCACGGCTGACAATTTCTTGGATAATAGCCATACTTGTAGACGTGGTATGGTATCTCATTGTTGTTTTAATTTGCAATTTTCCAATGACACATAATGTTAAGCATCTTTCCATATGGTCTCCTGCCCACCCACATACATTTGTAGTTCAATGAAGTGTCTATTCATATTTTTCACTCATTTTTAATTGAGTTGTTTACTTTCTGCTTGTAGAATTTTAAGAGTTCTTTTTATTCTTCAAATATAAGTCCTTTTGGATACCACCTGAACTATTTGCCTAGTCCTCAATAAGGAAGAATTTCTTTAATTTTTTAAAATGAAGTTTATATTTTTGCATATAGGTTATATTATTTTGAGAATCACTTTACTCCATTTAGAATGTCAATCATCAAAAATATAAAAATGCAAGGATGTGGAGGACTCTCATATACTTTTTTTTCTTTTTTCCTCATCGAGACAGAGTTCTACCCTATGCTCTGAGCAGAGTGCAATGGCATCGTAGCTCACTGAAACCTCAGACATGGGCTGTGGGTATCCCCCTGCTTCAGCCTCTGAGGCCACTGGAATTATTGGTGCTCCCCGAGGTGCCCAACTGGGTTTTTCCATTTTTTTCGTGAGTAGGGGTCTCACTCTCATGCCCATAATCTCAGTACTGTGGGAGGCTGAGGTGGGAGGATTGCTTGAGCTCAGGAGTTCATGACTCTCATATACTTTTGATGGGAATGTATGGAGGTTCCTCAAAAAAATTATAAAATGGGGGTTCCTCAAAAAATTATTTATAAAAATAGAACATAGAACTACCATAGCAATCCCACTACTGGTTGTATGTATATCCAAAGGAAATAAAATCAATATTTCAAAATTTATCTGCAAATCCCATATTTATTATAGCATATTCCCAGTAGCCAAGACATGGAATTAACCTGAGTCCCTCACATAATGAATGGATAAGGAAATGTGGCATACATATACAATACTATTTAGCTATTAATAAGAATAAAATTCTGTCATGCACAGCAATGTTAATATACCAGGATATACCTGGTGGACATTATGTTAAGTGAGATAAGCCAGCCATAGAAAGGCATTTACCACATGGTCTTATTCATATGTGGACCCTAAAATAGCTAATCTTGTAGAAATAGAATATAATAGTGGTTACCAGAGGCTGGAGAGAGAAGAGGCTAGGAGGATAGGAAGAGGTTGGGCAAAGAGTACAAAGTTACAGTTGGACAGGAAGAGAAGATGTGGATTCTATTACATCACAGGATGACTATAATATGTATTGTGTACTAAGGACAGCTAGAAAAGAAGATTTTGAATGTCATCAACAGAAAAAGAAATGATACATGTTTGAGGTGATGGATACACTAACTACCCTGATTACAATTATATATGTATTGAAGCATCACACTCTACCCCTCAAACATGAATAATTTTCACAGGTCAATTACAAACAACATCTCAAAAAGTCAGTTAGCTGCATCTGTGTAGGTTTCTTTCTTGGTTCTTTATTCTGTTCCATTGATCTGTCTATTCTCTCAGCTTTAGTACACAGTCTTCATTATTGTAGCTACATGGTAAGTATCTAAATCAGGGAGAATGATTTCTTCAACTTTTTCTTTTTCAAAATTGTCTTAGCTATTCTAACTCCTTTGCTTTTAGATATAAATTTTTGAATAATATTGGCTATATTTACAAAAATTTTGCTGAAATTTTTATAGGAGTGACACTTAACTTGTAAGCAATTTGAGAAAAAATGATTGTTACTATGCTGAGTTGTTCGACCCAAACATGGTCAGCCTTTCTATTTAGTTCTTATTTTGGTTTCTCTTATTAACGTAATGTAGTTTTAAATAAAGAAATGCTGTACATGTTTTGTTATATTTACAAATAAGTATTTCATTTTTTGAATGATCATAATTTATATTTTTAATCCAGTGTACACATTTTTTTTGCTATAGAATTACTATTGATATCTGTGTATTACGTATATTGCAACCTTACTTTGTTCACTTATTATCTCTAGAGAATTTTATTTTCTACATAAATAGTCTAGTAAATCTATAAATGCAGTTTTTTAAATTCACATGCGACACCTATAACAACACACGTTTATGAGGTACAATATGAGGTTTTGAAACATGTTAAACTGTGTAAAGATCAAATCAGAAAAATTAGCTTACCTATCACCTTAGATATTTATCATTTATTTGAGAAGAGAGAATTCAAAAACCTCTCTTCTAGCTATTTTGAAATATGCAATACATTATTCAAGTACAGACAGTTTTATTTGTTACTTTCCAGTTTGTATAACTTCTATTACCATTTTTCATTTATCTCTAAAATTACCAAAACTATACTAAACCACAATAATTAGAGAAGAAATATTTGCCTTATTCCTGAACACCATTAGGTATATGGTTAACTGTAGGGCTTATTTTGTAGATATTCTTTATCAACTTAAGAAAGTTACTATCTATATCTACTTTTCTGAGATTTTTATCATAATGGGTATTGAATTTTGTCAAACACTTTTTCTACGTCGATTAATAGATTATCTGATTTTTTTCTCTTTTAGCCTGTTAACATGGTGGATTATTTTGACTTATTTTTAAATAATGAGCCTGACTTGCATCTTGGGAATAAGTCCCACTTGATCATTGTGTATTATTTCCTTTACATAGTTTTGTATTCTATTTTCTAATGATTTAAGAATTTTTCCTCTATATTAGTAGCACCACTAGTCTACAATTTTCTTATTTTGTACTGGCTTCCTTGGGATCTGTTATTAGAGTAACAGTAACTTCATAATAAATTGAAAATGGAGTGAGCAGAGCAAGATAGCCAAATAGTTCCCTCCAGAAATTGTCCACAGAAATACTAAATTCAACAACTATACAGGCAATAAAGCACATTCAGAAAAACCAAAGATTAAGTGAGCAATCACAGTACTCATTTTTAACATTATATCAAGAAAAGAGACACTGAAGAGGGCAGAAAAGACCATCTTGCATTGTTAATGCCGCCCCTCCCCGCTGCCCAAGGAGCAGAGAGAAAGTGTTAGCTTGGGGGAGGGAGAGTGAAATAATCAGAAGACTTTGCATTGGAAGTGAGCGTGAGCCTGTCACAGGGAAAGACAGCACAAGGCAAAATTATGCTGCTGCTAATGGAGGAAGCCTGTAGACTACCCCAGCTAGGGTGGAATCCTTTCCTGCAGCAGTAGAGTTCTGGCTGGCTCTACCACAGGGCTAACTAACACAAGTGGCCTGAGGCCCAGAATACATTTGAAAGACAGTCAGGCCACAAAGTTTGCAGTCCTTGGGGAAGTCCTGCCACTGTGCTTGCTGGAAGGTAGTGGACTTGGCATGCATATAACCCAGTGAGACCACCAAGCCAGGGTTGGTGACAACCCTCTCCCAAATCTAGACAGTGCTTCTTAGGGAGTCTTTTTCCACTTGGGGAAAGGAAAGACAAGGAATATTTTTTTTTTCCCAGTCTAAGTATCAGATCAGCCACAGTGAAATAAGTAACAAACAGATTTCAGAAGTCCATAATTCTAGGTCTTGGTTCCTAGATGGCATTCCTAGATTCATCCTCAGCCAGGAGGAACTCTGCCTCCCTGAAGGGAAGAATGCAGACCTGGGCAGGATTCACTATCTCCTAACTAAAGAGACCTTAGGCTTTGAATAAACATTCAAGGTAGCCAGGTAACAGTCACCATGGGCTTTGGGTGAGACTGGGCTGGCTTTAAGTGTGATCTGATGCAGTCCCAGTTGTGGTAGCCATGAGGGAGTACTCCATTACTCCTCCCACAACTCCCTGTTCTCCAGAACAGAGAATGAGGAAAGAGAATGAGAGTCTTTGCTTAGAAATTCAGGGAATTCTCCTATATCTTACCCAAGGCCATGTAGTTAAGCATATGCAATAGCTGCAGAATTCCTGGGCTTGGGGTGCCCCAAATGCTGATAAAGTTGCAGTAAACAAAGACTTAGATCTAGCTGCAGAATTCCTGGGCTTGGGGTGCCCCAAATGCTGATACAGTTGCAGTAAACAAAGACTTAGATCACAACACTCACTTCCCTTTTAATACCAAGAAAGCCTTCTCAAGAATGATGGGTTCACACAAATCCAGATTATGAACAATCTAATACATACCTAACTCTTCAATGCCCAGATATTGATGAATATCCATAAGCATCAAGAATATCCAGGAAAATTTGATCTCACCAAATGGACTAATGAAGGAACCAGTGACCAATCCAGGAGTGATGGATTGGTCAAAGAATTCAAAATAGCTGTCCTGAAGAAGCTTACTGAACTTCAAGACAATGCAAAGAAGGAATTTAGAAGCCTACCAGACAAACTTAATCAGGAGATTTAAGTAACCCAAAAAGAAATTCTGAAGCTAAAAAATACAATTGACAAATTGGACAATACATCTGAGTCTCTCAAAAGCAGAAATGATCAAGCAGAAGAATCAGTAAGCTTAAAAATAAGCTATTAGAAAATACATAGAAGAGCAAAAGGAAAAAGAATGAAGCAAGTCTGTAAGATCTAGAAAATAACCCCAAAAGTGTAAAACTAAGAATTATTGGCCTTACAGAGAAGGCTGTGAGAGAGTAGGATACAAAATGCATTCAAGGAAAAAATAACAGAGAACTTTCCAAACCTAGAGAAAGACATTAATATTCAGGTATAAGAAGGTCACAGAGCACCACCCAGATTTAACCCAAACAAGACTACCTCAAGACATTTAATGATTAAGATTCCAAATGTCATGAGTAAGGACAAGGTCCAAATAGAAGTAAGAAAAAAGAGAAAAAGTACGATATAAGCGAGTTACAACATGCTGACAGTGTAAACTTCTCAGTGGAAAATGTATAAGTCAGAACAGAGTGTCACGACATATCCAAAGTGTTGAAGGAAAAGAACCTTATCCCAGGAATATTGTATCCTGCAAAAATATCTTTCAAATATGAAGAAGAAATGAAGACTTTTAAGATAAGCAAAAGCAAAGGCTTTCCTCAATACCAGACCCATCTTACAAAAAGTATTGAAATGTTCTTCAATATGAAAGAAAAGGATGCTAATGAAAAATAAGAAATCTTCTAAAGTGTTGAACCAGGAAGAAATCCAAACCTAAATAAACAATAACAAGTCATGAGATAGATGCTGCAATAAAATGACTCCCATCAGAGAAAATTACAGGATCAATGGCTTCACTACTGGATGTAACCAAATATTCCAAGGAGAACTTATATCAATCCTAAGTAAACTATTTCAAAAAAAAAAAAAAAATCAAAGAGGAGGGAATACTTGCATACTCATTCTATGAAGACTGTAATGCCCTGATACAAAAAAAAAACAGAACAAAAATAAAAATAATAAATAAAAAATACCAAAAGAAAACTATAGGTCAATATCTCTGATGAACATAGATACAAAAATCCTCAATAAAATATGAGTAAACTGAATTCAACAATACATTTAAAAGATTATTTGCCAACTGAGATTCATGCCAAGGATGCAAGGATGTTTCAACAAGTGCAAATTAATGTGAGGTATCATACTGACATGACAAAGGATGAAAATCATATAATCATTTCAACTGGCGCTGAAAAACATTTGATAAAATTCAACATACTTTCATGATATGAAAAGTCAAAATATCTGCTTATAGAGGAATATACTTAAACACCATAAAAGCCATATATGACAGGGCCACGGCAAGTATCATCTGAATGAGGAAAACTGAAAACTTTTCCCCTAAGATCAGGAACAAGAGAAGAATCCCAATTGTTATTCAACATCACTGTTATTCAAAATAGTAGTAGAAGTTCTATCTAAAATACTCAGCCAAGGGGAAAAAAAGGCATGCAAATTGGAAAAGGAAGATGTTAAATTTTCCTTGCTTTCAAATGATATGATTATATATCTAAATAAACCTAAAGACTCCACCAAAAAGGATATTATAATTGATAAACAAATTCAGTAAAGTTGCATACTAAAAATCCACACATAAAAAGTGGTAGCATTTCTATATGCTAACAGCAAGCAATCTGAAAAAGTAACCAAAAAATTGATTCCATTTACAATAGGAATAAATCAGACAAAATCCTAGGAATAAACAATCAAGTGAAATATCTCTACAATGAAAACTATAAAACAATAATGAAAGAAATTGAAGAGGACACACAAAAAGGAAAATATTCCATATTCATGGATTATAAAATCAGTATTGTGAAAATATCCATATATCCCAAAGGAATCTATGGATTAATTCAATTCCCATCAAAATACTTAGGTCATTCTTTATAGAAATAGAAAAAAAAAATCTAAAATTTATACAGACCCACAAAAGATCCAGAGGAGGGTGGCGCCTGTGGCTCAGTGAGTAGAGCGCCAGCCCCATATGCCGAGGGTGGCGGGTTCAAACCCAGCCCCAGCCACACTGCAACGAAAAAATAGCCGGGCGTTGTGGCGGATGCCTGTAGTCCCAGCTGCTAGGGAGGCTGAGGCAAGAGAATCGCATAAGCCCAAGAGTTAAGAGGTTGCTGTGAGCCATGTGATGCCACGGCACTCTACCCGAGGGCGGTACAATGAGACTCTGTCTCTACAAAAAAAAAAAAAAAAAAGATCCAGAGGAGCCAAAAAGCTATCAGGAGCAAAAATAATGACACTGAAGAAATCACATTACCTGTCTTCAATTATACTGAAGATTTATAGTAACCAAAAGAGTATGATACTGGTGGAAAAAAAAAAAATACAGACACACAGACTAATGGAACAGAATAAAGAATCAAGTAATAAATCCACACATCTATAGTGAACTTATTTTCAATACAAAAACATACATTGGGGAAAGGAAAGTCTCTTCAATAAATGGTGCTGTGAATACCACATATTCATATGCAAAATAATGAAACTAAGTTGTAGTCTATGACATTTCTTTATCCAGTCTTTAGTTAATGGGCACTTATGTCTTATGTTGATTCTGCATCTTGGCAATTGTGAGTTGTGCTGAGATAACATACAGATGCAGGTGGGTTTTTTTTTTTATGAAATGATTTATTTTCCTTTGGATCTGTCCCCAGTAGTAGAACTGCATCAAATGGTAGAGCCACTCTCTCAGAAATCTCCATACTATTTTCCAAAATGGTTGTATTATTTTTCATTAGCGTTCCATTTTCTCATCTGCACCAGCACCTATTTTTTTTTTACTTTTTTAATAGCCATTCTGACTGAAGTAAGATGGTATTTCATTATACTTTAATTTGTACTTCCCTAATGATAAGTGATGCTGAGTATCTTTTTGTTTTTGATGTGTAAATTGGCCATTTATTTTTTTTTGAAAAATATCTGTTCATGTCTCTTGCTCACTTTTTAATAACATTTTGTATTTTTTTTTCTTGCTGATTGAATGGAGTCCCTTATATTTTGGATATTAGATCCTATTTATTATTACATTAACATAATGTTACTTTCCATCTCTGGTAATTTTCTTTGCACTGAAATCTATATATCAATATAGCCATTTTTGTTTTCCTTTGATTCATATTTGCATGATATATCTTTTTCCCTTCTTTACTTTCAAATTGCCTACACTATTTAAGAATGTTTTTGTACACAACAGATATTAATAGTTAAGTCTTGTATTTTAATCCAATCTGCTGATCTTTGTCTTTTAATTGCTATATTTAGACCATTTTCATTTAATCTAATTTTTGATATATAAGATTTTAGGGTTACCATTTTATTTTTAGATTCTATTTGTTTTCTCTGTTTTATTTTTCTGCTTTTTCTTGCTTTGTTGTGATTTACTAGGACAAATTTTAATCCATTTGGATATTCTATCACATTTGAATTTCGTTCTTCAAGTAACTTTTTTAGTGGTTCTTGAAGGTACTGCATTACACACATACACACACACATCTTATCACAGTGTACTAGTATTATTTTGCCAGTTCAAGTGAAGTGCCTCTCTTATCTCCGTTTAGATCTCTCTATCCTCCCAATTAGTAATATGATTTTCTTAAT
Source organism: Nycticebus coucang (assembly GCF_027406575.1). Classification (NCBI taxonomy): domain Eukaryota; kingdom Metazoa; phylum Chordata; class Mammalia; order Primates; family Lorisidae; genus Nycticebus; species Nycticebus coucang. The sequence goes on from NC_069781.1 coordinate 161,195,189, forward strand.
TTTTTTTCTGCAAACATTTAGAGTCATATAAGAGAGTGTTATAATTGTTGCTTCAACTGCCAAACATAATTTAAGAAAGCCAAGAAAAGAATAAATATCTTTTATATTTATAGATTTTTTTTTTTTACTTATGGAGTTCATTCTTCCTTTCTGATGTTCCAAGGTTTCTTCTTTGTTTATTTCCCTCCTGTTTAGAGCACTTCTTTTAACCATTCTTTTGGGGTCCATCTGCGAGGCCAAATGCTCTTAGTTTTCCTGTATCTGCTAATTGATTTTCCCTTTATTCCTGAAGAATAATTTTGCTAGACATAGGTTTTTGGGTAGACAGTTTTGTTTTTTCCTTCAGCATTTGAAAAATATTGTGCCTCTTTTATCTGGCCTCCATTTTTTTTCTCATAAAATATCATCTATCATTTCAATTGACAAGATACTATGAGTCTCTTTTTGTTTTCATAATTTTGTTCCTATTATTCCAAAATCTGACTGTGATCTTTCTTGGTATGGATTTCTTCATATTTATGCTGTTTAAGGATTGATTCCTTAGGTTTATGGCTTTTTCTCAAATTCTGGAAGTTCCAGACATTATTTCTCTGAGTAGTTTTTTAGCCCTAACCTCTTTCTTTCTGGGACTCCAATAACAGAAATTTTAGATCTTATACTATAGTCCTAAAGGTCACTTATGATCTTCTTCTACAGCCTGCCTTTTTTTCAAAATGAGTAATTTCTGTTCTTTTTTCTTCAACTTCAATTCTTTTCTCTGTTCCTTTTATTCTAGTTTTAGCACATCTATTGAGTTTTTTAAAATTAAAAAAATTACACTTTAGAGTTTTAAAATTTCCTTTTGATTTTTTTCAATATATATTCTGTGAGTTTGGTCAGACTGTCTAATTTTTTTCCCACTCATTCAAATTTTATCATTTCCTTCATTTGAATTTTAATTACTGTCCAGCAGGGAAACAAGTCATGACTCCCTAAGGGCCACTTGTAATACCACCCTGGTGGGTGGGCAGGGACTATTCATTATGTCCTGAGGAGGATGAAAGTCTTGGCTCTCCACTGGTTTCTTTGTATTGGGTAGAGAAGCTGCAGGGTTTTTGTGCTCTTTGGCTGGAGTACAGTAGTCATTTCCAATACATTTTCTCTTTCCAGCATTCTCCCTCAATACTGTTTTAGTGAATAAAGCTTTTGTGGAAGCTTTTTTGTTTTATCTTCACCTGTGGCCTTTTGGACTTTTTGGATTATAGCCTTCTTCAACCCCAAATTTTAAATACATGGAGAAAATTAAAATCCAAAAAGTTTACCATCATGTTATTACTTGGGTCCTAAGGTTGCCGGCTGATCTGGCCTTTTTCCTTCACTTTGTGAACTGTCATTATGTTTGGTTCACTTATAACATGTAGAGTTGTTAGTTTTACTTAGTGGGAAAAAATAGGAAAAAGTATGTCTGCCCCATCTTCCCCATCTTCCAAGAAGTGTAAATGTCATTCATCCCATTTTTCCTATGTAAGAATTCTGACTTAAACAGCTGTAAGGTGTGACTAGTTAATGTTAGTAACATTTCTTGAGATGTGCCTTATCTGTACTATTTTCAATCTCAATAATGCACCTGATTAGGTTCTTTCATTGAATCTAAAGACATCATCTGAATTATAGTAAACCACCATCTGCACTGGGATAATGTTAACTGTTTGTTTTCTCCTATAATCCTCTGCCATTGGAAGGGACAGGCTTTTGGGAAATCATATCACAAAATTTCCTTAATCTGGACTATAGAAACGTTAGGCTGTGGATTTAAGAAGACATTTTTCATTCTAAGGCCAGTATAACCAATATAATGGTAAAGATATGATTCATTAGCCAATCTCACAAATAATCTAATGGAGGAGATTCATGTCTGACAACACCTTCAATCTGTTTAACTAATCATCACCCATCTCCCACTTCAAGTGTGTGCATGTACAGGTGCACACGTGTACACGCACACACAGAGAACACTAGAATCATGTGATTTCTGATTCAAGTAGAAGAAAATTAGTTATAATAAGTATAATTGAGGAAATAAAGTTGAAGATGGTGGTGGCCTTTTAAAGCTCCTTGCCTGTTTTGTTTGATTTGTAGGATTTATTAAGCAATAGAAAATGCCTATGTTGGTAGGAATGAGAAGTTCAAAGTTTTTTGACATCATTTTGTAAACTATTATTTTATCCACACACATAAACAAAAATTTGTTGACAAAGAAATTTATCTTTATGAAAATTCTTTCATAAAGAATATGAAATTCAGGCTCTTTACCTCCTAGTACAAAACCTTTAATTCAGAGGGTTTTTACAAAGTGAAATAGGCCAGACATATTTATTAACTGGTTAAAATGCATAATTAATAACTAATTTTTATATAAAATAACTACTTCTATAAAATAACTACTTCAGATATAATTTGTAAAATTTTATGGACTTGGATTGCTGCATATCGTTTTGGTAATTCTTCTATAAGCTAAAATTTACAGGCTGAATATAGGCCCATTATATCAAATGATACTTTCTTTTAAATTTGTCATTGGATGATCCACTCCTTTACTTTTAGTTGCAACCAGAGACCACTTCATATGATTTAAACTTTCTTCTATTCTCCTCTTTACCCTATGTACTATCAGAAATAAATTAATAGTGGAACCCATGTACTTAATTCCACCACTGAGCATTAATAGCTTGTGAATAATGGGTATGTAACATATAATCCAGATTTCTGTGAGGGACACTTTAAAATCCATCATTTTCTAATGTCTCAAGCCTGACAGTCTATACAAGAAAATCAAAAAGGTGTCAGTTTTAACATTGAACTCAATGGGCATCCCCTGCTAGCAGGGGAGGGTAAACATTTCTGTGGCATCACTTATGCTTTGCTTAATGTATTTATGATCTATGTGCAAAAGACTTAATAAAAAAAAAATTCCACAGATCAGTGAAGTTGAAGAAACAGTGAATTGGTAAAGATTGAAAGTTTTTAAAAATAATAGTTGTGTTGTGAAAAGAGACAAAAAGATGTTTGCTGAACATTTACTATAAGTCTATCTTAGTCTGTCCTAGCTGCTATAGCAAAAGGTATCAAAGTAGGTGGCTTATCAACATTTATTTCTCACGGTGTTGGAGGCTGAAGATGCCAAGATGAAGGCACTGGTGGATTTGGTGTTAGGTGAGGATGTTTGCTTTCCTCCAGAGCACAACTTTCTGTTCTGTTCTCTCATGGTGAAAGGGCAAGGAGCATTTGGGCCTTTTTTATAAAACCACTAACCCCACTAATGAGGATTCCATTTTCATCATATAATCATCCCCCAAGTCCACACTTCCTGATACCATCATATTGGGAGTTGCAATTTCAACATATACATTGTAGGGGGACATAATTACTCAGACCATAGCAGCCTACTAGGGAGACTGTCACGTCCCTCAGTTGGGTCTTTTTTTATCTTTAAGAATAGACTTAGAAGGTAGTCTCTTATCCCCTTCTTAAAGAAAATATACATACTTTATTAGCATATACTTCTTTAATCCCCATATAATACCTCTTTATGACAAGTGGAGCAACACAAATCTGTGTTGAGAAAAAGTTAATCTCTCCCTTACGTGCTTCTGCTACACAGGCATTTTTGAGAAATACTGGCACGAACAAAATTCTGGGAAAAAGTCAAAGAATGAATGTAGAGAGCTTTTGTTAGGGAATTCTTTGAATTGGAAGAACCTGATCTGCTTCTTAAATAGGATATAAAATTATGGCAGGAAAGACTATAGGAAGACGTGGCAACTGAACTAGATAAGTGGAAGCCTGGAGGGAAGAGTGGTTGAACAATAATAGACACTAACATTTGTTGGATCCTTACCAGGTTTGTCTCTCTTAATCTTCATGACTACGGGGAGAAAAAGAGAAGTAATTTTCTACATTTTATGAATGAAATGGAGTTATTTGACAAGGCTGCATAGCAACTAAGTAGGACATCCAGACTTTTGAACAACACTGGACAGTCCTGTCACATGCATTTGACCTTAACTGAGAGTTTGCTAAGGTGATTATAAAAATCTTAGTGGCAATAAAAATCTCCACCAAATTCTATCCCTGTCTGCCTTTTAAGAAGATTGGATGCCATTCTCATGGGTGTGAGATATTTTTATGGTGTTTGAATATGATGTGATATCATATACAGCTTGGACTTCAGTACCTTTTCTAACTAGTTCCTGAATATCAGGAATTAAATTTGGAGATTGTTGAAGTAATTCAGACGAATAAAGGAATGAATCTGCCCTAAAGTGTGATTAGTCGACAAAGAAAAGGAAAAAATTTGGGCGTGTGAAATGCTTTTCAAGTAAATGATAAAATAGTCATCAAAAGGACAGCAAAACCTGTGTTTTGCCTTTAATGTTCTAAGATATCTTTCCAATGAATTAACAAATTAAATAAGAGCATTATCATGTCAAAAGTGGGAGAAGATGTGGCAAGGCCTTCCAGCCCACAAAGCCAAAGGATTTATCCGCATAAAAGTAGTTTGGAAATATTTGGTAATTATTTCAAATTATATGAAAAGACTATAAAGTTAACATGATGGAATGCTTCATAAAACCTAGGAAACCTCTGATATTTTATTAAACACAGCACACTAAAATTCCAAACAAATATATAGTAGTTATTAGTGCTAGTAATAAAAATCTGATTATTTTTATAATATATGTTGATTTCAGCAATATGGATTTGTCTTATTCGTGTTAGGCTATTGAAGCTATGTATTACTTATAGTACTGGTTACTGCTTAAATTGACATATTTATATCCTTTCTTGTAGTTATGTAATTGGTTTTATTTTTATGATAGTACATTCCTGTTGTAAATTTTTTTTTTTTTTTTTTTTTACTGTTGGCTTTATTTTATAATATATGATTTACCAAGGGGCCTTAAATTAGTTCTTGCACTTTAGAGGAAAAGGGGAACAGCTTTTGACAAAGGTTAGAAATGTGCATATTTTTCTAGTTTCCCAGGTATTTTCCTGTATATATATATATATATATTTCAGATCTGAGCGCCTACTCTGTGTTTTTGTAACAGAGGTGCATTCATACAGAAATAAGCCTTTCAAAATCAATATGATGAATAGAACTGCTAGGATTTTCCCAGTAACAAGAGCTTTTTGAGGGGACAGAGGTGAGATCAGTAAATCCAGGCCAGACAGATGAACTCATGAGAGAAAAGTTAAGAATGACTGTGTTGCATTCACACCCCAGCTTCAAACTATGAGGAGAGCTCTCCCTCTCTCTTACACCTCAGGAACATTATCATGTACTGTAAGTTACTAAATATCACTGAGTGTGGTTCTGAAAGAAACTGTAGTTTTCTCCAAGAACTGATGAATGCTGTCAGTCACAATTGGTTATAAGAAAGAAATATCTCTGTTTTGGTGTTGTATTCAGATCCTATTGATCTTTAATTTTCTGGCCCTACTCTTGTCTTTTGTTAGAATGTGTGCGTGTGTATGTATTTGCGTGTGTGTTATAGTAGAAATTTCATAGTCTGTTCATTTTGTATCCCTTAAATTTACTTTTAAATTGCTTTACCAATAAAGTCATTAAGAATATTTTCCTTAAAAAGCTGAGAACATCAAAGATATGGAGACTTCCTCTTTTTTGATATACCATGAGTGATTCTTGTCCCAGTAATAGATTCAGAAAATCCTGAAGGCCTCAAAGGTGCATACTTTTGATTTGTGATCTAGATGACTTTCATCCTCCCCTTTAGTCTGGGCAGAAAGGCAAAATCCATAGTCCCTTGTTTGTGTATGAGAAAACTGACAAGATGGGCTGGGAAAGTATCAACTTCAAAATTAAAAGCAGAGAATGGTATCACAGCAGAACATTTTAAGGATAGACTTAGCAATAAGATACTAGGAACCAATACTTTATGAACTTTGTACCATGTTACATTTTAGATTTTAAAATGAATTTTCCCAAGTACATTTTTGTCCTTCTCCATTCTCTCACTGTAAAAAAAAATTAAAAAAAAAAAAAAGGTGGGGGAAGCAGCAGTCAAATAACATGTAGGTTTTCCTGTGGAACCAACAATTAAGTCCAATACACAGCTCCATGGAACCAGGCTGGAACAAAGCAAATTAAATGCTGATATGTGATAGAAGTGCTGAGAGAAACAATGAGAAGCTTCTGGTTTATAAGGAAAAACAACCCCATTAAAAAGTGGGCAAAAGACATGAACAGAAGCTTCTCACAAGAAAATAGACAAATGGCCAACAAACATACAAAAAAATACTCAACATCAGTAATCATCAGGGAAACGCAAATTAAAACCATAATGATATATTATCTAGCTTTGTTAGAATTTAGCAATTATTAAAAAAAGTCCACAAACAACAGGTGCTGATACACTGTTGATGAGAACTGCAAATCAGTACAACTTCTATGGAAAACAGTTTGGAGAGTCTTCCTCACAGAGCTGAAAGTAGACCTACCACACCCATCCTTAACTTTTTTTTTTTTTTTTTTGCAGTATATGGCCAGGGCTGGGTTTGAACCTGCCATCTCCCGCATGGGCATGTGGGGCTGGCGCCCTACTCCTTTGAGCCACAGGTGCCGCCCCATCCTTAACTTTTTATTGCAGCTCAATTCACAATTCCAATGATGTAGAATCAACCTATGTGTCCATCAATTCATGAATGAATTAAGAAATTACAGTGTACTTATTTATATATACATATTTATTCCTATTATACACACACAGAGCCCATGGAGTACTACCCAGACATAAAAAGATACAGAATTAATGTCTTTTGCATCAATTTGGATGAAACCAGAAACAATTATCCTAAGTGAAGTATCTTGAAGTACCTCAAGAATGGAAAAAAGAAAAAAGAACCCACAAATATTCTTTAGTAATTTGGAACTAATTCATAAGCACATATGGGCATAGAAAGAAGTCACTGTAAAGCAAGAAAGGGGGTTGGGGGAGGTGGAAAAGGGGGGAAACCTACCTAATGGGTACAATGAACACTATTCAGGTGATTGGCACACTAGCCACAACTTAAGCCTTATAAAAGCTATCCCTGTAACAGAAACATTTGTACCACCAAAATAATATCTTATTTTGAAATAAGATAAAAGAAAAAGGAAAGGAAGATAATGACTGCTGAGCTGCACCACAAAAGTCCAAGGTGACATTCTCTGACTGGAGTGCTGGATTCCATTCCTGTTGCCCCAACATTGACTTCCTTGTCTAATGTGAAGGGCAATCACGGTCCACGTCTGACGCTAACTCAAACTACATACTCTGCATACTCATACTGTTTACCACAAGGAGGCATTTTGTTCCTTGGCTACCACCTTTCAAGGTGTCAGTGTTCCAGCAGAAAGATTTTCTTTTTTTTGAGACAGAGTCTCACATTGTTGCCCTCCGTAGAGTGCCATGGCATCACAGAGCAGAGCAACCTCAAACTCTTGATCTCAAGCAAACCTTTTTCCTCAGCTGGGACTACCGGCGCCCAGCACAACACCCAGCTATTTTCAGAGACAGGATCTTGCTCTAGCTCAGGCTGGTCTGGAACTCCTGAGCTTAAGCTATCTGCCTGACTGGGCTTCCCAGAGTGCTAGGATTACAGGCATGAGCCACCTCACCTGCCAGGAAGATTGTTTGACCACACCCTACAGCTGAAGACTCTGAGGCTCACAAAGCTTTGTAATAATTCAAGCTCTTAAGTGGAAGTTGTCAATGCAGATTTAAATCAAGTTCCCTGACTCCACATCTCTTCTCTGCTTTACACACAATGGATCAGGTAATAATTTAAGAATTCTTGATTGAATTTCTCCTGAGCCTTAACTTCTGAAAATTGTTTTTTTTTCTTCTCTCCTGTTTTATTTTCTGCACATTTTCTTCCTTTGTCTGGATGTGCCATCTGTTCTAGACCCCAATGCAACCGGCTCTTCTGGACAATGCACTGAACAGTTACTTCTTGTCTGGCTTTTTTTTTTTTTTTTTTGAGACAGAGTCTCACTATGTGGCCCTCGGTAGAGGGCTGTGTCATCACAGCTCACAGCAACCTCAAAATCCTGGGCTCAAGCGATGCTCTTGCCTTAGCCTCCCAAGTAGCTGGGCCTATAGGCACCCGCTACAAGGCCTGGCTATATTTTTGGTTGCAGTTGTCATTGTTGTTCAGCAAGCCTAGGCCGGGCTCGAACCCACCAGCTTCTGTGTATGTGGCCGTTGCCCTACTCACTGAGCTACGGGCGCTGAGCCATTGTCTGGCATTTATTATGCTATAATAATTGTGGTGAACTTTAACAGTTATTATCTTATGTTCTTTCCAACAAAATTCGGCCATATTTTTCCCATTCTTTAGAAAGAAAATAAATGAGATTGAGTAGTTGGGGAATTGTCATAAAGCCAAAAATTGGTGACACCTGAATTCAAATCTATTACCTATCTGACATAAATTCCATGGTCTTCTGACAAAGCTAACAACTTATGTTATTGTTTCTTTCTCAGATAAATGCATGTTAAAATTACCTGTTTTATGTGAAGATACAGACTCTTAAATGCACACTTATACAAAAATTTTCATATGACTCTTAACTACTTTTGTGGCACTGATTTTAATTAACTATCCTTATAATTGTCTAATGGGTACTGTCTCACTACAAGTTTTACAAGACTGTAAGTTTTATGATGACAAGGACCTTGACTACCTTGTTTATCTTGCATGCCACCATGTAAAGCAGAAGCTGAGATGTAGTTCATCTTAACACATGCTAAGTTTAAGGAAAGCAATATGTACCTGAAGAAACATTAAAGTATGCAAATTTATTTTGCATATTTTTATTTGTTTTGTTTTATGTTTTGTTTTGTTTTTCAGTTGTTTGTTTCATTGATGGCTTTATTTATGAACCATCCTACTTTTTCATTCTCTTAAACTTACTTTCTTAAGATCTGTTTCATACTTTTCTACCCTATCTGGGCCTTGGGAGACTCACATGTTAGTATACAGCAACTAGACATCCTCACCCTTGGCTTCCTATTAGATTCAGCCAATGGGAGGCATGTCAGAGGTGCAAAATGTGATAAAGAGACAGGTCCAAGTATTTACCACCCCTGGGCCTGCCCCACGTACTCATATGTGCCTCCCTCAAAGGCCATCGTTCCAACTGGGAGCTTCCCTCTCCACAGAGCTAATGCCAACTATGTAAACTGTATTAGTTTCCTGGGGCTGCTAGAACAAAATATGACAAGTGGGCTTGCTTAAAACAACAGAAATGGGTTTCTCACTCCACTAACCACACAGTGTCCTCCCTGTGTATCCATCTCCCTGTGCCTCTTCATCTTTACGTGGCCATTTTTTGTAAGGATCCCAGTCATATTCCAACCTACTCCAATATGATCTTATCTTAACTAACTACACTTGCAGTGATCTATTTCCAAACAGAGTCACATTGTAAGATACTAGGTATTTGATCTTCAATTTGTCTTTTTAGGTGGACCTCATTCCATCCATACCATTATCCCTTTTTTTGCTTCCTCAGGCCTGGAAGTGCTAGTAGTCATCTCCTGTTGCCTGTCCACATGTGCTCCACTATTTCATTGGTTTCCATGAACTCTGTGCCTTTACATATACTCCCTTCATTAACTCTACTGATTTCTCTTGAGTATGCCTTCCACTTCTCTCCTAACCACTTATAATAGTAAACTGATACCCCCATATCACCAAAACTCAGTGTACTATTTATTTTCCCAGAGTTAGAAGGTATAATATCCAAGATGTAGAGGTTTGGGGCGGGGGGGAACTAACACTATACACACACACACACACATTTCAAAGCCATTTGTGAATACCAAAGAAAGTATAACACTTATATAATTGACTTGTCACTCCACATCCCTTGCTCAATGATAAAGTGATTTGTACCTGCTAATAGATAATAGCATTTTGCTAGGTTTTTATACACACACACATATATATATGGATGTGGAGCTAGTTGAAGGTTTTGAAACACATCTTTCACTAATATGAAAGAACAAGATATAATTTCTTTGATTTGACCTTTGGAAGTAAAAAGGCACACTGTAGTCATGTGAAAAGCTGGTGACAACATCCAAGATAGTTGTAGCAAAATATTATTTTTTAGTGATGAAAAAATTGTTCTTTAAATATCAGCTATAATGGAAATAGATGGGAATTTGTAGGAAGGGTAAAGTCAAAATTCCAAAGCCATTTGTGAATTATGAGGAACGTATAACACTACATAGTGAATTGTCACTCCAATCCCTTGCCCAATGATGAGAAGATCTGTACCTGCTTTAAAGTTTAATACTGTAGGACCACACCTACAGTGCATCTTACAAGGGTACATGTGAAATGTACTAAATGTAGAATATGAATATCTTAACACAATAACTAAGAAAATGCCATTAAGACTATGTTAACAAATTTGATGCAAATATTTTAAATTGTATATAAAACCAGCACATTGTACCCCCTCCCCCCCAAAAAAGTTTAATACTGTATAGCCATCACTCACTCACCAAAAGTCAGGCAAAGACACTTCAGAAGGTGATTACTGGAACGGACATACTGACACACAGCCACATTTGCACCCTTTACTTCACTGCTTTCACATACTTTTGCCTCACTTGTTTTCACTTTATACAGAGACCAGTTTAAAGATCTGGGAAATGAATTGTCAAGTATCCCTTTCAAGTGATGAAAATTATTCATTTGGGTTATGGCATCTCCATTATGAACAACACAATTTATACTTGTAATGTTAGTTACCCTGAAAGTATGTGTACATGTATGCATCTGCGCATGTGTGTGTACCGCTACAGGCTTATCAGTAGTTGTTCATCTTCTGGTACAAGCAATAAAACACCAAACTCTGGGTGAGGGTAACCTTGAGAATTGTGTACCCTTTCTTTATGCAGAGACCAAATGAGTTCATTATTCCTGCTTAAGGGTTCACAAATTTTCATTTTACTTTAATGCATTTCTTAGAATAAATAATGAGAACATATTCCAACTGAAGTAAATTCTATCAAAAATAGAATAGCAATGTTAGCAAATGAAATAGTTTATCTATTCATAGAATTTTAAGTCACTTATTTGCCTGCCTTTTCATCCATCTGCCCTCATAAAAATCAGTACTTGTGATATTTCAGTGTCCATTTTGGTCTTTTAAGTAAAACAAATTGCTGTAATATGGTAAAAAGAGAAAGGTACTTGGACTTAAAGAGACCTGAGTTCTAGTCTTAGGTCTACTTCAAATTAAATAATTCTAGACCACAAGGGAATTTGCTTTCTCTCCGAGAGTACATGTGTGTTTTCTCATCTATAGAATGTGAGTATTTTTCTAAGTTATCTCTTGCTTCTTATGAAGTTCTGTCAATATATGACTCTGAGATACAGTACTTTATGGAAAAATTTAGCGTGTCACATATCATGGATTCTTGTTAATATAGCATTAATCTCTTAAAACATCAACAAAAAGGACAAAGACATTTACCATTAGCCTATTAGGCTATACATGTGCTCAACCCAAATAATATCCTAGTACTTGTTGTTCATTCTTAATGGATTATGTAATTTCCAAGTCTCTAACTTATTTTTTAAAATTATTTTTAAAGAAAGTATGACAAACATTTAATATTAGAAGTGTTGGGGAAAGTTTCTGTGGCATACAACTTATGAAATGGCTCCCAGGAATCTTCACCTTCCTGGGACTCATATTCCTAAAGAAGCCTTTCTCTCTGTATGTGGACAAACCAACTGACTTGCTTCTAATGAATGGAATATGCCAAAAGGGATATCACTTCCAAGATTAGGTTATAAAAGATCATGACTTCCACACTTTGGTGCACCCACTCTGTATTGCTAAAGCCTCTCACAACTGTAGGTAATACTCAGGCAGGAGCCAGCAAGGAAGCCAAATTCTTAGTTCAACAGCCCATGAAGAAATGAACACTTCCGACAACTAAGCAAATGATGGTGGATGTAGGTCCTTCACCAGTTAAGCTTTGTGAAGACACTAGCCCTAGTCATCACCTTCATTGCAAATTGTAAGGATCCTAAAGCTCTGAGCCCCATTATGCCTCAACAAAATTACTAAACTATATAAATGGAGAAAATATTGTTGTTCCAAGTCATTACGTTTGGGATAATTTGTTACATGGCAATCGATAACCAATATGCGTTTCTTTTAGCATGAAGAATAACTGACTGCCAATGAAGGGGAGGGGTTAAGAGTCTATTTCGGAAGGGAGCAGAGACAGTCAATAAATCTAAGTATTGATTGCAAGGAGAAAGTGGATTCATAGACAGGAAAAATAAAGCAGAAATCCTGGGGTAAAGAAGTGAATAAGCTTTACAATAGGTCTCTTCCCCTCTCTCTAGAATCATCTGTATCACAGCCACTGTATTCTCTACCTGCTCACTCCTTACAATCCAGCCACATCTTTCTTCTCTACCCTTCTTTACATCTGGGTCAATGTCCTTGATGTTCCCTCCGCATGGAATATTTCTACTCTACTCCATAATCCTGGTTTTTTCCTTCCTCTGTTTCTCAGATTAATTATCAACTTCGATGAGCACTCTTTCAAAGTAATTTTCTTTATTTTTCTTCTCCATCTAAATTCCTTCTTTTTCCTATGTAAATTTATTACAGCCTTTAATTGTGACTTATTAAGTTGCATGTTTTCTACCCACTAGAGAATCAATTTTAGTTGATTGATTTTAGTGATTATATTTAGTTGATTAAATTTAGTTGATTATATTCTAGAGTTGTACAAATCCAACATATAGATGCACGTATAGACCAAAAGACCTGCAGAAACTTGAATGAGACCACCAGAGAGTGGACGATCATAGAGTATTTCAACTGAAACTTAAAGATGCATGGAAAGGAAATACTCAGTACTGTGCACCAAGTCTTTAGTAGATTTTGGAACCTTATTACACAGAAATACCTAACATACAAAAGTAAAGATATATTTCAAGGAGGAAGATAAACTATGTTTTTAATGCAATGTAAATCATCATATCAGATTATTAGCAGTCAGGTTTGACTCCATAAAATCATATTGTGACATATTTTTTTGGTGTCTTATAATATTGAAATATATTAGAGACAAACTGTCTAAGATCTATATTTCTAAAAGCACCTATATTTCAAATCCAGTTAGAAATAAATGATCCTATTCATCCAATTTCTCAAACGATTTTAAATAGCAGGGAAGTGTAAGGCAACAGGATTACCATAAAAAGAATAAAAGGAAATAGTGAAAATAGTAATGAGGCATTGAGTTTTGGACTTTAAAACATTTTCATATGTAAGTTCTTTGCTTTATTAATTTGTATGTTTTTTATCACATTTTTAGATACTTGTGATAGGTCATGAGAACATGACATATATGCTAGTGTTCTGTCATTGTACATATTTGACATATCTGTCAAACAGCACAGATAATCTCAATTTATTTATTTGTGTCTATATTCATTTCTATCATTGGGTTGTAAATTTCTTCAAAGCAAGGTCTGTGTTCTTTTCATTTTATTATTTCCCAAAGAATGGAACTTGACTCATGGAGCCTGAGAAGTCCAAGCTCAAGGGGCACATCTGGTGAGAGCCTTCTTGCTAATGGAGACTCCCTTACTGAGTTCCAAGGCAGTGGAAATATTAATCTATAAATCTATTAATCTATGAATGGACTAATGCATTCAAGAAGATAGAGCCCTCGTGACTCAATTATCTCTTAAAGGCCCCATCTATCAATACTGTTATACTGAGGATTCAACTCAATATGAGTTTTGGAGGAAAAAAATATTCAAACTATAGCAGAAACCAAGCTAAATTAAATTAAAGATTAGTTGAAACAAACAGCTGTATATGGAAGTCCACAAAAATTATTATTTAGAAGAGATGGTTGAGGTACAAGAACCTCTTTTGTCAAAATGTGATCATTGTCGTGCCTCCTCAGAGAACATGAGAATAGGATGAAGTATTTTAGTATCTGATAACATTGTTTGTTGTGGTAAGATAATTAAAAACATATTTTTACTCTGCCTTTAACTGACTTAACCCCCCAAAACACATATATTATACTAAAACACATATTCATATTTCATCAAGCAGAATAATATCAAATTATCATAATTTTAAAATAAGATTCAAAAATTAAAAAAAATTCATAGCAGATAAGCATGGAAGAATTCTTCCATTCAACATTACCACAGCATTTCAGTGGAAGTGGATAGGGCATTCTAATATATTGTGACCATTAGGTGGGTTATAATTTCATCTTATTTTTCTCTGTAGCTCTAAAGCTCATCCCAGTGTCAGACACATTTATGAAGTGAATGAATGAATCAACTAATACCTACTGGAAAAGGTACATATGAGACTACTTTCAATTTTCAAAACATATCTCAGATGCATTAAAAAAGTCTGAATTAAGTATTAGAGAAATTGGTAGCATCCCTAAGACAGAGAGACACACAGACTCCTTCAAAAGTCTCACAACTGTATTTCTCATTGCATTAACTGTAGTTTACTTTAACATTCCAAATTATGTTATCCATAGAGTCTTCTTTTTAATTGCTTATTTAACTATCTATATCTTCACAATATATATCTGCCTTGTTTCTGCAATGAGTCAGGCACTATCCTAGGCATGGAATACAGGGAGATGACAGAGGTCAGAGTAAGTGCCCTGATGGAGGCGACAAACAAGCAACTAGACCTGAAATGAGGAAGTGCAGAGTGCTGCAATACTTCTGCAAGTTTTCAGAGGACATTTCTTAGCAATGTAGTTATTTTTAAGCTAAATGTAAAGAATATTTATATTTCCTCCAAATTCAAATGTCGAAATTCTAACCCCCAGTGTGATGTTCTTAGGAGGTGTGGCCTTCAGAAGGTGGTTGAGTCATGAGCGAAGAGCCTCATACAACCTAATGCATCTTCAGCTCCATGGGAAGGAATTTGGACTATGGCAACATAGCCTGAGGTGCTGATCTGTTTGCTAATAGGGCTGGGTTTCCATGTACTTTCTCTTCCCTGCAAGTGACACTAACTTAGCCAGGTACACCAAACTAGAGAGATCTTCTAAGATGGAGATGAGCTAAAAGATTCAAATGCCAGGATTATGCAGAGTTAACTTGGGTTTTTATACAAACTGAGATTTTTCTGACTTCTCTAATTCAATGGTTCTGTACATTAGAGTATATGAAGATTGTCTGAACTGTTCAAAATGGTAATTCTATTAGAAATTATTCTAACACAGACAATTTATAGATTCCCATTTTAAAACACTGTTTTTCTATTATAAATAAAGTCAAATTTGAATGTGACATAACAGAGCCCTGTACAATAATACCTCCTTTTATCTATTTAACATCACCCCCCAAAATGCTTTTTGAAACCAAGACTTTTGTCACACAAAATGTCTCAAATTATACTCTTGTTTTCTGCCTCAAACTTCTATTACGTTTCTGAAATTAGCCAACTTAAGCAGGACTTCAATTTATCTTATTAATACCATTACTTGCTACCATTTTAGTTGATTTTATTAGCACTAAGCTTTGAAACAAAACAAAATGACAATTATGTGCTAGATTCATTTTTATATATTTGCATACATACTTACTCATTGTATTTTTATGACACTAAGAAATATATTATTTTCCCCATTATTCAGATGAGAAACTTGATGTTTGACAGGTAAGGAGTTGTCCCAGGGCTAAACAATTAATAAGAATAGAATTAGGAATAGAACCCAGGTCAGTTGCATTTTAAGGTCCATTTTTATCCTATTAAGCCAGATTGCTTTTGGTTATTTTTATAGCAAAACAAATATTCAGAAGTAGTTTTAAATTAGTTTTAAACTTATCTTAACGCTTAGATACACTCACTATTGCCAAAGCATTTCCATCTTTATGTAAAATAGATGTAATAATGCATATAAATTATCCTGCACTCAATAAGATCTAGTTCCTCTCCCTCTTTTCCTCTAGCATCTGTGATATAGTTGATGATGGATGTTTGGAAGGTCGGATGACAGATGGGGGCCAACATGTCTAGTTTCAGATTAAGAATTTAAAATTAGAGATTAAAGTCAAGTATCTCAAGCGGGTGGGGGGGGGACTGGAGATCTTAGACTCTGGGTGATGCTCTGAGTCTCATCAAGATTCAATTTTTTAAAAAAGTCTTTCCATTTTAATTAGCACCTCTTTGGATAGAAATACCACTACCCCACTCATCTAAACAAAGAGTAGAAGATGCATTTCATGATAATAATGTGATGATTTCTGGGTCATCAATGTCGCCTCCAAAAGCCATTTGTTCCCAGCGTCAGTGAGGGGTGACGATTTATGAACTACTCCCAGCAAACTTCCTGTCTGTGGCAGGGAAGGGCAAATCCAGCTGCTGTTTGTTTTCATCAAACATTGTGATCTGTTCTTCAAACATTGCAAATCTGATGAGACCCAAATACAGTTTGTCAAACACTTTTCTTCTCTAATTGGGAAAACTATTTGAATGTTAAGAGAAATTGTAAAAGATGGTGCTGATTCATTCATATTTTTGTAAAGTCACCAGTGTTGTAGAGCTGATCAGTGCTCCAGATTCATAGGGTCTGCCAAAACAAACAAACAAACAAACAAACAAGAACATGCACAAATTCTCAAATGCTAACTTACACAGACACACAAATGTCCTTCCTTCTGATCTGTCCAAAAATTAAACAGAAGTTTAAACATTGGTAAAGTGTGTTTTATGGTCTTTAATAAATATATTCATTTCAAAAACTATTGAATGAATAACACCATGATTGCTAATAATTATCCTTAAAATGAATTCAGCATTCTAAAAACCCTCTCCTAACTAGTATTCCTCTGTGTAATAGAAGCAGAATGATGTCATTGAAAGCTATCCAGAGATCATGAAGTCTAACACTTTTATTTTTTATTATTATTATTTTTTTTTGCAGTTTATGGCTGGGGCTGGGGTTTGAACCCACCACCTTGGGTATATGGGGCCGGTGCCCTACTCCTTTGAACCACAGGCACTGCCCTAACAATTTTATTTTTGAAAAAAATCAACTCTACTGAAGTATAATGTGTATATAATAAAATGTATCCAATTTAAATGTGCTAAGAGTTGTATGAGTTTTGACAAATGTATATGCTTTATAACCACCACAATCATGGCACAGAATATTTCCATCACTACAAAAGTCTCCTTTGTGCCCCTATCTAGACCATCCTACCTCACTACCCTTGACCCAAGCAACCATAAATATGTTATTTCATTTTAGATTATTTTGATCTTTTCTAGAGTTTAACATCAATGATATCCTGCAGTATGATTTCTTTTGTATTTGACATACTTTGCTTGTCATAATATTTTTGACACCCATTCATGTTCTTCACTGTATTACAAGCTCATGTTTTCATTGTTGAGCTTTATATGGACATTCTGCAGTTTGTTTATTCATTTACCTGGTAATGGCCTTTGGTTTTTCCCTCCAGGTTTTGGCTATCATGGATAGAGCTGATAAAAGCATTCTGTAGATACCTTTACATGAACATGTAGTTTTATTGAAACCCCTCAGTTTAATAGGAGAAAGGACTAAAACCCAGGGTTACCCAGATCTCAGTTTAATATCTTCCAATTTAGTGAGTAACCATAGCCAATGTCATCCTCGAAGGATTTAAAGTATCTTGAAGGATGGTTCCTCCGCCTATGGCTTAGACAAGCATAGTAGAATATACAGACTTTGTTAGAGAATAAGAAATGTCATAAATGCACAGAGGGAGGGCAGCACCTGTGACTCAGTGAGTTGGGTGCCAGCCCCATATACCGAGGGTGGCAGGTTCAAACCTGGCCCTGGCCAAACTGCAACCAAAAAAAATAGCTGGGCATTGTGGTGGGCACATGTAGTCCCAGCTACTCAGGAGGCCAGGGCAAGAGAATTGCCCAAGTCCAGGAGTTGGAGGTTGCTGTTAGCTGTGATACAACAGCACTCTACTGAGGGCGATAAAGTGAGACTCTGTACAAAAAAAAAAAAAAAAAAAAATCATAATAATAAATAAATAAATGCACTGAGGGATTCATACAGAATTCCATAATTCTACTTATGTCTGAATGGTTGGGGAAGAACTCTCTGAAGTGGTAATAATTAATCCAATGTTTGAAGAATAAGAAAGAGCCAGTGATTAGACGAGCTCTGTGAGCAACAAAAAGAGAGAACAGCATCTCTGAAAGTCTTGACAGGTTACAGGCTGGGGTACAGTAAGTGTAGGGAAGACTGGATTGAGTTGCGACTGAGTCAAGGCAAGGATTCTTTCCTTTTTTTTAAATACTTGTTTTTATTTATTTATTTATTTATTTATTTTTTTAAATACTTGTTTTTAAAAATGCATTGAATAGTCATGTATGTATAGTAAAAATGTGTAGATCTTAAGCATACAGTATGGTAAGTTTTGACAAATGCACATACCCATGTAATCAAACTACAAATTAGGATATGAAGATAACATTTCTATCATCCAAAAAAATTCCTTCATATGCATTTCTTGTCAATTAATAAATAGTCCACTAGTTCCACCCCCATGAAAAGATAGCCAGTCTTCTGGTTTCTATGAACATAAAGTAGCTTACATTAAATTTTCCTATTTAAATACAAAGAACTCACATCACATGTATATTTTTGTGTTTGGCTTATTTTGCTTAAAGAGACATTGTTGAGATTTATCCATACATTCTGTGTTTCATTTTATTATTCGTTTTATTTCATTAAAATGTAATAAAACTACATTTTATTATATTATTCCTTTACAGTATTCCATTAAATGAAAATAAACTTTTTTTCATCAACTTATTGGAGGAGTTTTGAGATATTTTTATTTTTGAGCCAAGGCTGCTATGAACATTCATGTGTTAGCTGGTTGGACAAATGTGTTCAATTCTGGAAGTCAGAATGCCAGGCCATAATATAGCAAGGTGTTTAACTTCATAAGAAGTTGCAAGTTTTGTAAGTTATGGTACCATTTTATACTCCCAGCAGAACTGCTGTATAAGTCCCTGCTCTTGAAAAAAAATCTCAACATTTGGTATTTTTTTCCTTTTCATTGTTTCTATTTTGACTTTTTAGCTATACTATTTTTTTAATGTAGTTATTGTTTTCAGTGTTTGCTATAAAGATTACAAAATGAACTCTGAAACTATCACAATAAAGCATGAGTATTACTATATTCTATTTCATGACTTAAAAAACGTAAGTCAATATTCTATTTATCTCCTCCCATTCTTTATGCTATCATTACTCAAATATACTATATACATATTTATTTTATATACATACAATTTTCAAAAAGCATTATACTTATTTTTAGGTTAAACCATTAATTGTCTTTAAAGCAAAATAAAAAAGATAATAACATTTTGCATTTATCTACATATTTAAACTGTCCATCCTTGTTAATTCCTTCCTACAGAAATTGAACTTACATCTGGTTAAATTCCAAATACAAAGAATTTGCTTTAGCATTTCTTGTTTTGAAGTCTATGAATGCTATGAATGGCTCTTCCACTCTGGCATTTATTTCATTAAGAGTTCTTTGAATCTACTCTTCTTAGATAGCTTGGTAGAAAGGTCTAGTTTTCATTTTTTATTTCCCATGATGAGACTTTCCATAAAGTAATGAAAGACTGAATTTTTCCAATGGAGTAAAATTTTTTTAAATCTTGTATATACTCAAGTGGACTATGACATTGGCTATAGTGGAGGAAAGGAAAAATTGATATAAATGAGTTTTCAAAGTAAAATAAAAAAATTTCATGTTAATTAGATGGAGAAAAGAATGAATAGAAAAGAAATGAAGGAGGAACATAGTAATACACAGCTGGAAGATTATTATGAGACATGAGAGTGATGTTTATTAGGTGAAGGTACCAAGCATAGTGGGCTGCACCTGAAAGGCCCTTCTTTGATTTATTAAATATGAATTAGTTTTCATTATCTGGAAATGAGTCATGGAGGAAGCACTGCTTATGAAGCCCAATTCTATGAAAATTAGCTATTATCAAATAACTAAATTCTTTTTTTTTTATTTAAAGTCTTCCTTTTTTTATTTTTTTTTATTGTTAAATCATAGCTGTGTACATTAGTGCAATCGCCTGTACCCATTCTAAGATGCACCATAGATGTGGCCCCACCCATTACCCTCCCTCCATCAAAACCTCCCCGCCTTCCCCTTCCTTGGCCCTTTCCCCATAGTCTTGTGCTATAGTTGGGTTATAGTCTTCATGTGAAAGCTAGAATTTAGCTTCATAGTAGGGCTGAGTACATTGGATACTTTTTCTTCCATTCCTGAGATACTTTGCTAAGAAGAGTATGTTCCAGCTCCATCCATGTAAACATGAAAGAGGTAAAGTCTCCATCTTTCTTTAAGGCTGCATAATATTCCATGGTATACATGTACCACAATTTGCTAGTTCATTCGTGGGTCGATGGGCACTTGGGCTTCTTCCATGACTTAGCAATTATGAATTGGGCTGCAATAAACATTCTGGTACAGATGTCTTTGTTATATTGTGACTTTTGGTCTTCTGGGTATAAACCTAGTAAAGGAATTATAGGATTGAATGGCAGGTCTATTTTTAGGTCTCTAAGTGTTCTCCAAACGTCCTTCCAGAAGGAACGTATTAGTGGGCATTCTAAGACACATGCCGTTAACTTCTACATAGATGGAATGGGAAAGTATGTACGTAGTTTATTAATCCAGTTTCATTGGGGGCAATTGTATTCTGATCTGTATTCTGAAAGGCACTGGGATTTAAGGAGGTGGCTGCATTCTTCGGAGGGGTGGGAGATTTGTTCAAATGATATAACTTTCAGTTCTAAACCATGTGCAGCAATGGGAATATAAAAAATTAGGAATTCCATTTAAAATGTATTTGCCATATAATAGAAACTCATCAAATGTTAGATTATTTCACTTCTCTTAACCATTCTTATCCTACACATATACGAGTGCATGTGTGAGCGCACACACACACACACACACTCCCACTGGTCTTCTAACGATATCCCCCCACAAGTGTTTGCTTAAATACATTGACAAATGCTAGTAAGAGAATAATGGATTTGAAAGAAAATCATTCATTGCTTTTAGAGGGAGAGAAACTGGAAAGAATATAAATGTCTTAACACAATAATTAAGAAAGGGCAGTGAAGGCTATGTTAACCAGTTTGTTATAAGTATTTCAAATAGTATATAAAACTAACACATTGTACCACATAAATGCACTAAGGTACACAGCTATGATTTAATTTAAAAAAAGAAATATTTCTGCTGGATCTAACAAAAAATGATCAGGCAACATAAGAGAAAAAAGCATACCCTGCACCCATTACCATGTAAAGTCCTATTATCTGGGGAATATAAGAAATGTTTAAAGTTTGATGCACTTATAGAAGTCATAGTGTGTTTGTACACACAACAGAAAATAAAGTCAATACTGAAAATAAAGTAATACTAGTAGCTAGAGGCAGAATCCTAATGGCATTAAGACGGTGGATACAGCCATTCCTCGAACTAACACCCCTCCATTTTTCAGCTACTTGAACCAATACATTTACCTTTATAAAAGTATTTTCAAAAAGAGTTTCTGTCACTTGTAAGCAAAGATTGCTGGCTTAGACACTCACTATTTCCTTCTCCATTTTCTTAAGGGTATTTAATGGTGCAGCTATTTATCTTTCTTTCCACTCTGTTGACTCCTAAGAGCTAAGAGTCCCTGTAGATGCTTGAAAGAAAGTCAGGAATAATACCAGATGGTGTAGTCTAAAGTCAGAGGACTATTTTACCATGATTGTATCTAATTTGGAAAATTTATGGGCCTTGATCCTAAAGACTATCTGTGGTTTTGTTTTGCATTTTCTTTTTCACTTAATGTTTGATTTGTTTGATTGAATTGTCCCCTCTAGAATTGTTTCAATAAAATGACAACATTGGGGACCTTTTCCGGGTATTGGAAATATCCTAAAATTGCTTTGGCACGATGGTTGCACAACTCTGCAAATTTATTAAAAATAATTGTATGTGTAGGTTTTATGATATGTAAATTATACCTTGATTATTTACTTTTTGTTTTTAAAAAGTGAAATGAGAGGAGGGAAAAGGAAGAGCTTCACATGGTGGGTGGGCTGGAGGTGGCATAGGTTGTCAGACAGATCTGGCAGCCAAGTGAACAACTCAGGGAAGGTGAGACCAAACTCACATTATTTTTAGGGGAATGCAGCATTATTCCTCTGAATGTGTCATGATATAATACGAGAATTTTATTCAAGGGTCTTCTGACATTTGTTCTCCTTCTATACATACATACATTCAGCAAGTGATAAAGTAATAGAATGGCTAGTATCTGCTGTGTATGATTATCCTGTGTAGAAGTGTTAATAGAAAAGTCATGGAGGAACTTTCACTGGAGTCAGAAATGTTGCAGGACAGAGAAGCACCTTGATTAGATGTTTGGAAGCCAGTATTGCATTGTACTTAAGGACATTCTCATAAGAGACATGACATACTTAACAACCATTAATACTAACAGAAGCCTGTGGCCTGCTCTCTTTATCATCATAATCAGCCTCTGTTGAACTCCACATTCTGACCAATATATTGGAATAAGAATTTGAACAGTCAATCCTGGAGCACAAAGAAGTCATGAGTAAAACTTAAATCTGGTAGAACTGCACATTTTAGTGCTTGGTGAGATCCTGAAGATGTTTGTTCTAAACCAGGGCTTCTCAGCCTTTGCAATACTGACATTCTAGCCTAGATATTTTTTTGTGTGTGTGTCTATGTGTATGGGGGGATGTTTCTGTCCTATACATTATAGGTTGTTTAGAAGAATCCTTGGCTTGCATGCATTAAATAGCACACTCCCAGTATTGATAATAAAAAATGTCTACAGATACTGCCAAATATTCTTTAGGGAGTTGGGGGAAGCAAATGTTTCCTCAGCTGAAAATCATAGCTCTAAATGAAAAAGTTTGAATTAGCTTATTTATCAGGTTATTTCTAAAGTAAATGGACTAGGAGAAAAAGGAATATATAATTATGTCAAAATAATAACCATAACAAATAAATTAGATAAGCAATAATTTTTAGCTATGTTCCATATCTTCTGTATATTTTAGCTATGTTCCACAGTAAATATGTTTCAAATATTTACCGTGGGTATGTGAGTGCATATGTGTGTGTGTGTGTGTGTATATATACACACACACAGATAGATGTAATTTTGATAGAAACCCATATAAATGTATAAATACAAAGCAATAACAATAATTTTGGCCAAACAAAATTAAATGATACATAAACCTTTTTTCTAATTCACAAAAGTATACACAATGATCATGTGTTTTTTAAAAATTTTATCTCATATTGAAATGTTAGTAGTTTAATTCACACATTTAATGAAGTGGTAACAATATAAGATGAATAATCAAATCTAAGTATTTCTTCTCATGAATCATTCATCAAATCGTCCATTTATTTTACAACTCTATGATTATGTCAGACTTATGTTTTCGGGCAAATGGAGTAGATATCCTTATTCTCCCCACTACATATAACTGAAACCTCATTTTATATAAACAAACATCTAAAAAGCATTGAGGAGAAAGCAAAAGGATGGGGAAACTCAAAAGCAAAAGAATGACTTGATGATAAGTTCTCTGGGTGTTCTGTTTGCCTTTTATGTCCCCATATCAGCAACACAGGAATAGCAAATGAGATGGACCAAACAAAACAAAACAAAAAAACACCCTAACTTTCAGAAAGTATTATAGCCAAACACCCTAAAAAAAAAAAGTGATGTCACTTTCACCCATATGTCATATAGGATGAGCTTGCAGCATACACCTCCCCTTTGCAGGCTACAATGAGACTTTAATTCAAGGTAGACATTAATGAACAACACCATGGGTAGTCAGTGGAAACCAGTGGGGAGCTTGTGCTTCCAGCTAAGCTTGCAGCAGCTCGGTTCCCCTCTTCCTCCCCACTACTAGTGTTATGAGAAACCCGTGGATAATCAGAACTTTTAATAACTGCACAAGTATAATAAGGCCACACCTTCCCTGTGGTGTCAGTGGAGACAAACCAGGGCAGCAATGTGGATGCTCTATCCCTATAAGCCAAGGATGCGTCAGCAGAGCCTAGAATAACCACCTGAGATCAGCCTTGATGAGAACTCCTCTCACTGGTGTCAACAGATGCTTTGCAGGGAACCTGGAACTCTACCTCCACACCCAGCAACTACGAGACACTCACCCCTTTTCTGTGCTACAGCCCCATCAAAGATATACAGCTAAAAGAAAAGGTGTAAGTATGATCTAGAGTCTCAGCATAGTACCCCCCAAAGTGAGTGATTCAACAGAAAATTGCTCATCATTTTAAGAACCAGAACGACTTCAAACTGAATAAGAAACACGGTATCTTGGGGACAACACCAAGATGAACATAATTTAGAATTATGTGCCAAAGATTTTTAAATAACAGTCATAAAAATCATTCAATGAGTAGTTAAGGACATACTTGAAAAAATGGAAAAAAATAGAAAATATCAGCAGAGAAATAGAATAGCTCAACAACAAGTAGATATAAAGAAGAATCAAATGGAAATTCTAAAACTAAAAATATAATAAATAAGATTAACAGTATATAGGAATGAGTTTAACAGAAAAAATAGAAAGGACATAGGAAATAATTAGTGAACTGGATGATAACACAAATGAAGTTTCCCAATCTGAACAACAAAGAGAAAATAAAGGAAAAAGGGTCATGGATCAGTAAAAATATAACAAAAGGTCTGACATCCATGTTATCAGTGTTCCAGAAATAGAAGAATAAAAGAATAAAGAACTTGCCATTTTATAAAAATGAATGAATCCACTGGTTTTTGTACAAAAATACTATGAAAAATGAGAGTTTCCCTTTGTTTCAAAGCAAATTGGCAGAAAATATTTCTGTTATTTCCTAAAGTTTCTTCTATAATTCATGGGCAAATGAATTGTACCAGCATGCATGTTGTCCTTTGTACCTTTTAGCAGATTCTCAGCCATTTTGCCAGGCCTGTGACAAAATGCAAGATGTATTTGTAGGTCCAATGGGACATCTTCCTTCTGGCCTTCCTTTCCCAGGAAGACTCCATTCTTCTGAGAGGACCCCAGCTGTAGCCTTGATTGAGGCATTCATTCTACAGCTGGGACAAGCTTTCTTGGAAATGCAGCTGGAATAGGCATTTCAAAGGCCCACATTGTTACATAAATGCTTCTATTCTCCATCCTGAAGGCAGAAACTCAGCCAAGTGCCCAGACACACAGGCTGTCAGAATGGAAGAGAAATGGCATTTCTCAAGACTATCATCAATTTTCTGTTCATCTTTTATCTGAAAAATTTCAATAAAAACTCAAAGAACTACCTAATCACTGGATGTTATGGCTTAATTGTCTACTTGAAGGAGTTATTCACGTTTCTTTGACTCACACCATGATTGCACTGAAAGATACACAGGGAATTGCTTAGGGGAGATAGCAGTGGAACAAGATAGAAGGAACTCAATGGCTGGTTTGCTTAGTAAAGCTATTACTATTTCAAAGAACAGAAATTTCAGGTTATCATAACCTGTTCTCTTTAAACATTAAAATCATATAACTGCTTTTCACACGGAAATTTAATGGCCAGCAAGCAATTTTGATAATTTTCCTTCCCACATATTTTTCCTATGGGGACAGACTTAGATGACTGCCAAATATACCACATAAGAGTGTGTTTTGTGCTTCATTATAAGGTATAGCTTTGGGGCTAAATATATATTACTTGAACAAACATTGAACATATTCTTTTAAGTTTTTATAGGTCAATGTCTAGTGACATTTGTTAGGGTAAAATGACCTCTTCAGGTCTAGTCAATTCTAGTTGCAAGATTGTTACCAGACAGAGAGGGTCCGGCCGCATATCTTTCACTGTCAGCTAATATGCAGAGATGTGGGTAGGTCCACTAAACTTTGTCAGAAGGCTGGGATTCTGGAGAACTGTGAAGAGTAGCCTCTCCAAAACTGTTTTGTTCTTCCATTTCCAAAATCATAGTTTTATACATAAAAGTTCAAAGAAAAGACCATATTGACCCTTATTTTAAATAATAATCAGCATAACTCAGTGACCTATCACAACGTTCCAATCAAAAGATAATCTCCTAAATCAATCCACCTAAACTATTCAAGACAGGCATCTTTAAGGTGAAAGCTAAGTTTACAAAACGGTAAGAATGGGAGACTAAGGGTAAAGGTCACTTAGGACCTAAACCAACCAGATCAGCTACGTCATTTTAGCCCTAGCCTGACTGACTCAATCTTACTCTCACTATACGTGCTTTCAAGATTGAAGTCCATTCTTTCAACCTCCAAAGCAACCTCATGCAATATGGATTCTTGTCCTCTTGTCTTCCATGGTGATATACTGACCTTTATCCTCATCTTTCATCTCTTGGAATTAGGCTCAGTAGTTGGAAGGATAAGCCTGAACCCATATTAAAATATTGTAAAACAGGGCGGTGCCTGTGGCTCAGTGAGTAGGGCGCTGGCCCCATCTGCCGAGGGTGGCGGGTTCAAACCCAGCCCCGGCCAAACTGCAACAACAACAACAAAAAAGTATTGTAAAACAATCTACAAAAATCAGATTTCACATTAAGCCTGGTATATTATAAACCTTATCTCCCTTATCCAAGAGGATTTGAATAAATTGAGCATACATGAATTATGTTTAACTATTAGAGAAACAAAATTATTATCAGTTGTTATCCTCAAATGCCATGGACCAGTGTATTTATTACTTCTGGATGCAAGATCTATCTTATCTGTCATAATTGAAGTTAGTGTAGAAGACTTTTCTGTCTTATCTTCCTAATCAGTACAGCATTGACAGGATTTTATTGCTTCTCAAACCATAGTTCTAAATTTCTGATAGCTTTTTATTTTGCCTACTGATTGTTCCCATGGTGATTTTCTGAATAAAAGAATAATGTCCTTGATCAGAGGAACCTAGTTTTCATTTTAGGAGGTTAGGTTAATGGTGTTGTACACTACATTTGAAGCCATTTCATTTTAGAGACACAGCTTGACTTTCAACCATAAGACTTGAAAATGAAAAGATTTTTTGTGGTTATATTTGATCATTTTTACCTGAATAGTTTGCCAGTTTTTTTCCTATTATAGGGGCCTGACATTACACTTTCGAATAGTTGGACAGTCTTCTGTTTTCTAGTCCAATTTGTTTTAGTCAAGAGCCCAAATAGGGACAAGAGTATCTTTTAACTTGTCCGCATCACATAAAGAGGCAGGAAGATCCCAGTAATGAAATAGACAGTGATGCAGCCTCCTCCAACAACTCATAATGTGGGGCACTGTCGTAGCCTCGCATTATGTCACCTACATTTTTTATTTTTAAAAATTATATTAAACAAGTATTGAAAAATAAATGAAAAGTCAAAAAAGAAAGGGCAGAGGGAGGGAAGAAAATTGGGAGGAAAAAGAGGAAGGGGAAAGATAAAGAAAAAAAAAGAAGGAAGGAAATAACTGCTCTTAACTTTTTCCATCACCTGGGATTAACCGTATTCACTTTGCCTACCCCAACTTGAAGCCTCATGGAAAGGGAAATTCAATTTCTAAACAGCTTGTTCTATATTTTGGGCTTTGGTTATTTCTTGTAAGGCCTACTTTGGCATCTGGCAGCTTTTATCATTACAGCTTGAATAACTTTGAGTTATTCCAATATTTAAAAAAGACATCATCATACTTCTTCTGTGTGTGTGTGTGTGTGTGTGTGTGTGTGTGTGTGTGTGTGTGTTTTCTCTTCCCAAGAGAACTATGAGATCTTTTTTGGAGAGTCTGTAGAGTATTCAAGTTTGTTGTCTCTCCAAAACCTAAAATTATTTGTGTCTAACAAAAAGATGAGTAAGAAGAGAGAGAAAGGAGATGAGAGATGCTGTTTGTAACTTAAGAAATTAATACAATGACTGACGGCAAGAGAAAATTTAATTTTTACCTAGGGTTCATAGTGGTGATCTGGGGCTGACTCTGGACAATATGTGGTAATTTGAATCTGAGGCAGCCAGCAGATGCTGGGCTCAACTAAGAAAAATAATAATAAATAATAAATAAGCACAGGCGTACCTCATTTTATCATTGTGCTTTACAAATAGTGTGTCTTTTACAAATGGAAGGTTTATGGAAATCATTCATCAAGCACAACACTCTCTGCCATTTTTCCAAATGCATGTATGCTTACTGGTCTCTGTGCCACATTTTAGTAATGCTTAAAACATCTCAAGCTATTTAATTATTTTGAATTACCACAAACCACACCTACAGAAGACAGTGAAGTTAATCTCTAAAGGTTGTATATGTTCTGACTGCTCCACCCTCCTGACGTTCCCCCATTTCTCTTCTCTCCACTTGGGCTACTTTATTCCCCAAGACACAGAAACATTGAAATTAGGTCAATTTAACAGCCCTACAATGGCCTCTAAGGGTTCAAGTGAAAGAAAGAGTCACAGATCTGTCATTTAAAAACAAAAGCTAAAAATTATTAAGCTTAATGAGGAAAAGGCAGGTCAAAAGCTCAGACAAGCCAAAAGCTAGGCTTCTTGAACCAGTTAGCCAAGTTGTGAATACAGAGATAAAGTTTTTGAAGGAAATTAAAAATACTACTTCAATGAACATATAAATGGTACAAAAGTGAAACAGCTGAACTGCTGATATGAAGAATGTTTTAGTGGTCTGCATTGAAGATCAAATTCCCCTAAGCCAAAGCCAAACACAGAGGAAAGCTTGAACTCCCTTCAATTCTATAAAGGCAGAGAAAGGTGCATATGAAAAGTATGGAGCTAGCAGAAGTTAATTCATGAGGTTTAAGGAAAGAAACCATCTTTATAACATAAAAATGTAAGGTGAAGCAGCAAGTGGCTGATGCAGAAGCTACTTCAAGCTATCCAGTTCTAAGATCAGTGATAAAGGTAGCTACACAAAACCACAGATTCCCAAAGGAGTTGAACCAGTTTTGTGTTGGAAGAAGATGCCACCTAGGACTTTCGTAGCTAGAGAGTAGTCAATGCCTGGCTTCAAAGCTTCAAAGGAGAGGCTGACTCTTTTATTAGGGATCAACATAGCTGATGACTTTAAGTTAAAGCCAATGCTTATTTATCATTCTGAAAATCCTAGGGCCTATTAGAATTATACTAAATCTATTATTATGCCTGTGCTCTACGAATGGACTAACAAAGCCTGAATTATAGCACATCTCTTCATAGAATGGTTAACTGAATGTTTTAAGTAAAATATTGAGACCTACTGCTCAGAAAAAAATAATTATTTCAAAACAGTCCTGCTCATTGACAATATACCTGGTCACTCAAGACCTCTGAAGGAGATATATAAGAACACGAATGTTGTTATCATAATTGCTAGCACTACATCAATTGCAGTCCATAGATTAAAGAATACTTTTTGACCTTCAAATCTTATTGTTTAAAAAATGCAATTTGTAAGGATATAGTTGCCATCAATTGTGTTTCCTCTGATGGATCTGGGCAAACAACATTGATAACCTTGCAGAAAGGTTTTACCATTCTACATGCCATTAGGAACATTCATAATTCATGGGAGGAGGTTAAAATATCAACATTAACAGGAGTTTGGAAGTACTCAATTCTAATCCTCATGGATGACTTTGAGTGGGTTCAAGACTTTAGCGGAGGAAGTATTGCAAATGTGAAGGAAATAGCCAGAGAACTAGAATTAGAAGCGAAGCCAATTAGAAGTGGTGCCTAAAGATGTAACTGAATTCCTTTAACCTTAGGTTCAAACTTGAATGAATGGGGAGTTGCTTTTTACAGATGAGCAAAGAAAGTTGTTTCTGGAGATGGAATATACTCCTGGTAAAAATGCAATGAACATTGTTGAAATGACAATAAAGGATTTAAAATATTCAATTATCATTATAAAGTAGTTCTAGGGTTTCTGAGGATTGACTCCAACTTTGAAAGAAATTCTACTCTGGGTGAAATGTGATCAAACAGCATAACATGCTACAGAGAAATCTCTTGCAAAAGGAAACATCAATCAATGGAGTAAACTTCCATGTTGTCTTTGCTACAGCTACTCCAACCTTCAGCAACCACCATCCAGATCAATCAACAGCCATCAACCTTTGAGGCAAGACACTCACTGTCATAGGCATTGGAAAACCAAAATAATATGTAACTCATTTTATTGCAATATTTGCTTTATTGTGTTGGCCTAAAACTGAATATGCAATATCTCTGAGGTATGCCCATACATATATCCCTACATACATATTACTCTGTTTCAGAATATCGAGAAGGCTTAGACATCAAAAAGACTTATCCATAAGTCTCTAAGCTGAGAACCAATAATAACTTTAAAAATCCACTAGTAGAAAGGGTAGGAGGACTTGCCAACCTTATATGCCAAATACGGAACAGAGGCTCTAGTTTCTTCAGTTAAATGTATTGCTTCTTTCAACTCAACTCAAATTATAACAATCACAATAACATTAATATTAATAAGCATTCACCAGGTAGTAAACACCACATGCTAAAACATTTTCATTTCAACTTCATAACACCAATATGAAGTGGTATAGAATAAAAGTGAAGGGTTTTAGGGGCTCAGTACTCTTCTTTCGGGCACTGAGGCAGTAGATGAGAATCTAGTGTTACAAATTCAAAAATCATCTGAACTCTAAATACCATTTAAGAAAAAAGCCCTCTAGGACTACAATGCCAGTTCAACTCTGCTACGCATCTCTTCCAATATTTACTCCCAATTAAAAAAAAAAAACCTCCAGAGCATCTAACAGTCATTATTACCACTATTGGTATCTTTTTCTAGCTAAAATATGCCAATGAAAGTTTTATATCAATTCCCCTATTCTTTTGCTTAAATCCACATATTACTTCATAACACTTTAATAATTACCTATGTGTTCAATGAGACTTTCATGTTCATTTTAATATTGCATGAACCATAAGAGTACTATGTAGTAATTCATCTTATATTAACAACACCAACTCAAGGAAAATTATATTGTTATGGTTCATACCACTAAAAATCATTTATATTCACTCCATCTCCCTGATTTCCTCTAAATCTTATTTCTACACAATCCTCTGATCTTTTCTTGTTTGAAATATGTTATTCCAGATAAAGCATACATCTAGTTAAAATGATAATTGGATGATTATATAGAAATTCAAATACTATAATTCGTTGGGAATCAGTTTGAAAGGAATTCAGGGACTCCAGAGTGCTTGAAACCTAACCATGCCATCAAAAATGAGGGAAGGTGGCACATTTATATAGACTTTATATTGTGTCATAAAAATTTTGGTAGAATGATATACAGAAAGTAGATTCTGCCAATAACTGGGGTGTTCTCTTCTGGGATTCACTCATCCCATCTGCAAAACTTTTGATTAGATCAAAGAGATTCTTAAAATTCTCAAGGTATTAGAATAAACAGGGAGACTTGCTAAAAATAGTTCCCTGGTGAATAGCTGGGACAATGATGTGTTTTAGGTATGCATATATATATATATATATAAATGTAGATAGGTCTGGCGGTAGTAAGTGTTCCTTTATTTTATCTCCTTTCCAGGTAGTTCTGATAGGGCTGGTCTCTCAGAATAAATTAAATTTACTTTCAGGATTATTTTATCTATTAAAATTATTGCCTTTTTTATGAATCTAAAAGTGTTTCATAGTGGTCGTAAGATGATTCCAGAGCTCAATTAAATGCACAACAGCAATAATCTAATAGTCAACTAAAAACAAGAGTAGATAAATACGATCTGACAAAAAGGAAGAGGTCATGGCTGCCCTGCTGATGTGCACTACAAATTTTCACCATCCTTCTCTTTCTTCAGGTATTTCTCTTATTCTAGACCAAAAAAATTAGTGCTCTTATCTCTCAAATGTAAGTTTCTTCCCTAGGTACTTTACCAAAGAGTGCATTTTTGAGTAAGAAAAGCCTTTTATTGTGTAACAGAATCTGACTAAGAGAGTTCCCAGGAAAGGGAAGAGCAGCTCAGACTATGGGGAACAGCATCAGCCTATTGGGGCCCTATTTGGCCAATTGCTAGGGCAATGTGTTGATTCTGCTCTTGCTGCTAAACTGATAGAAGGTAAAGTTGGAATATTGATATGACTTAATTGTTAGGTTTAGTGTCTTACTCATTTCACTCTATTGTACGAAAAAGTTATTGCAGTGAGACTCTGCATGAGAGAGGATCTGTTCTGTTATTTAAAAAATATTTAGTGCCTTTATAGGCCACTATGCTAAATACTGCTAACAGTGTGGTGAATAGAAATAACAAGTTTCTATTCCCATGAACCTTAAACTTAAAGGAGAAATAATTATGGCAATAATAATTGTAATACATGTAGATGCTATTGAGTGTATATCAGGAAGTGTTCTAAATGCTCAGTTCGCTGTATTCCTATAACATTCTGAAGACAGACATTCCTTGTTTTAAAAATTTTATTTTATATAATTAAGTTGTACATCATGATGTTTATGTTTACATACCCGGTTTTCCCGAAAATAAGACATCATCTGAAAATAAGACCTATTTACAGGAAAGATAAGACGTCCCCTGAAAATAAGACCTAGTGCATCTTTGGGAGCAAAACTTAATATAAGACACTGTCTTATTTTCGGGGGAAACAGGGTAGTAAAATAATTACAACTGTTAAGCAAATTAATATATTCATCGCCTCTCACTTTGTGTATGTGTAAGAGCACCTAAATACAACCCTCTTGCCAAATGTTCAGTATATGATACAATATTATCAATTATCATCTTCATGTTGTACATTAGATTTCTAAATTTATTCATCCCACATAACTTCAACTTTACATTCATTGACTTGCATTCCTCCATTTTCATCTCCCTTCACACCCCTGGTAACTGCTGTTATACTGTCTGTTCTCATGTATTTAATTTTGTTTTAATACCACATATAAGTGAGATAATACAGTATTTTTCATTCAGTGTCTGACTTATTTAGCATAATGTCCTCCAGGTTCTCCCATGTTGTTGCAAAATCTCTTTTTAAGGTTCAATAATATTCTATTGCGTGCATGCACACACACACACACACACACACAACTCCTTTATCTAATTATTCACCAGCAAACATTTAGGTTGTTTTCATAGCTTGGGTACTGTGAATAATATTGTAATGTACATGAGAGTCAAGATATCTCTACGTGGTGCTGATTTCATTTCATTTGGATACATACCCAGAAGAGGGATTACTGGGTTATATGATAGTTCTATTTTTAATTTTTGAGCAACTGTCAAACTGTTTTCCACAATAGTTGTACCAGTTTACCTTCCCACCAACAATGTACAAACATTCTCTTTTCTCTACATCCTTGTCAACTCCTGTTATATCTTATTTTTTGACAATAGTCACACAGTTGTGAGATGATATTTTCTTATTTATTGCTTCGATTTGCATTTCCCTGATGATTAATGATGAGGAGCACCTTTTAATATGTCTTTTGGCCATATCAAAATGTCTTTGGGGAAAAATATTTATTTAGGCCCATCACCAACTTTTTAATTGAATTACTTTTGATTTTGATTGAATTATATTTCTTATGTATTTTGTATACTAACCCCTTATCAGATATATAGTTTGCAAATATTATCTCCTAATTCGTAGGCTGTCCTTTCATTTTGTTGTTTTCTCTGCTGTCTAGAAATCTTTTTAGTTTGATGTAATCTCTTTTGTTTATTTTTGCTCTTATCACCTGAGTTCTTGATACAGGAAGAAATCCCTGATGAGGCCAATATGAGGAATGTTTTCTCCTGTATTCTCTTAGGAGTTTTATGACTTCAGATATTATATTTAGATCTGTAATCCATTTTGAGTTTATTGTATTTCATTTATTTGTTTTTTGCATGGAGTAAGAGTCCAATTTTATTATTTTTTATGTGAATATCTACTTTCTCAACACCATTTATTGAAGAAACCATTACGTGTCTTCATGGTGTCCTTGTGGACAACTAGTTGACCACATATGCTTAGGTTTATTTCTAGGCTCTCTATTCTGTTTCATTCTTCTATGTGTTTTCTTTTGTGCTGGATTAGTCTTATCTTGATTTTACAACATATATCTTGAAAAAAAGGAGTCCATTAGCCAAGGGCAAAACTAGATGGCTTATTCAGATCAGTGTTCCTCACAAGGTTTTATTCTGTTTTGGATTATGACCTGGATTTCAAAGACTTAATCTTTCCCCATATGTATTACTTCAAACAAGTTACTTAGGTTCTCCGAGTATCATATTCTTCATTTGTAAATGAAGGATTAAAAACACCTACCTTGCAGCAAAGTCGTGAGAATTAAATTGAATAATATATTTATAAAAAAATGTTCCCAACTCAAAATCTGGCTAGCAATTCACAAATGCCTGGTCTTTTTCTGAAGCTCACCCACAGCCTACTTTTTCTGGCTTTCTCTGTAAGACTGGCAAATGGCAAATAACTGAAGTACATAGCCTTTAGGTCTTCTGAAAGAGGGAATTCATATAGGCAGGTTGGTGAGACTTACCCATGATCCTCTAATAACTTCCCTTCATGTAAAGGACTCACTGATTAGGGAAGCTGACCATAGATAAAGAGTAAAAGCTATAAGCATATCCCAAGTCTAGATGTGAGCTGTCCCAAAACTACGTCCTTTGAGAAGTCAAGTGTATTGAATCCTAAACAGCCTACTGAATCCAAACATACCAACAACATGAAACAAGGATTTCCTTTCAACCACATATATCCTGATTTCCAGCATTGTTTCCATGGGAAAATAAATCGAGTTCCGGGTGGCGCCCACAGCTCAGTGCGTAGGGCGCTGGCCACATACACCTAGGCTGGCAGGTACGAACCCTGCCCGGCCAGCTAAAACCATGATGACAACTGCAACAAAAAAATAGCTGGGCATTGTAGTGGGTGCCTGTAGTCCCAGCTACTTGGGAGGCTGAGGCAAGAGAATTGCTTAAGCCCAGAACTTTTAGGTTGCTGTGAGCTGTGACGCCACAGCACTCTACCCAGGGCGACAGATTGAGACTCTGTCTAAAAAAAAAAAAAAGACAAATTCTGTCTTCACTAGTTGAGAATGCTTTTTAAATTGGAAGTGATGAGCTCCGTAGTTGTGCTATCTAGATACATAGCTGGTACCTAGTATTAAAAGAGAAGAGGATGAGATGGGGAGCCCTGAGAATTATATTATCCATCACTCCTTTTCTTGACTATAATCTTCAAAACAATATGATTTTCTGATGTATATGTTAAGGGGAGGGCCTCCAATTTAACTGAGCACAAAAATAATTTGTATGAACAATCTTGATTCTTGGGGCCCAGTTTGATTCAGAAGTTCTGAATAACTTGAGGTTATCATCTCAAGTTCAGTTTTTTTTTTGTTTGTTTGTTTTTTGTTTGTTTCCTAAGTGTAGAGGCAAAAAGGTGTAATTGGTCACAGTGGACACTCTTGTAGGGTTACCAAGAGAAAAGTTATGACAAATTTATTTAATCAAAAT